>NC_091794.1:56323425-56629722 GCF_041296235.1 Equus asinus
TAAAGTTCTGTTTCTCAAATGTTTTCAGAAAATTAACATTATATAAATGTACAAAATTTAGATATTATAATACTGGAAACTTTTATTATTATGTTTTATATAAATAGACTTTTGAGATTTGCGATGTGGAACACCAAATAAATTGAGTCCTTAGAAAATATAAATATACATTAAATCAAATCTTAATGACTCAAATACTTTTTAAATTTTAATGAGAACTCACTTCAAAGGAGCCCAATAGCAAATTATTTTGATCACAATAAAATGATTTAGTTAAGCCAGTCTTAGTACTAGTATTTTGTTTTCGAAGTCAGGTTTTATATAATTTTCTTTAACCTGTTTTATGGCTTGAATTGTGTCTCCCCAAAAAATACATTCTAATCCTAACCGCCACCACTTGTGAATGTGACCTAGTTCGGAAATGAGGTCCTTGCAGATGTAATCATGTTAAGATGAGGTCCTATGTGATTAGGGTGGGCCCTAAATTAACAACTAACATCTTATAATAAGAGGGAGATTTGGATACAGAGATGCACAGAGGGAAAAATGTGAAGATGCAGAAAGGAGAAGGCTATGTAATGACGGAGACAGAGATGGGAGTGATGCGGCTGTAAGACGAGGAACACAGGATTGCTGACAAGCACCGGAAGCTAGAAAGAGCCAAGGAGGGGTCCTTCCCTAGAATCTTCAGAGAGAGCATGGCCCTGCGGACCCCTTGATTTGGGACTTCTAGACTCCACAACTGTGAGAGATTACGTTTCTGTCATTTTAAGCCACGGAGTTTGTTGTACTTTGTTATGGCAGCCCTAGATATCCAATACAACATGCTAGGAACTTGTTCATGAATTTACACATTGTGAGAAGTATTTTCTGCTACATTCCAGGGCCTATGTTAAATGCCTTTTTATTTGAATCTTTTACATTCTGACTATAACTAATACAGTGAGGAGAACATTAGTATCCTCAATTTATAGCTAAAGAAACCAAATCATGGAGAAGTCATATACCAGGCATAGCAGACATGAGGTTCTATGTAGCTCCAAATCTACCTCAGCTAAGGATCCGCCATACCTAGAGTGATTCAAGTTGTTAATTTCTTACATTTTTCATCTTCAATTGTGAAAAGATAGCAGTGATGTATCTTTTGTTGTATATGTTGATATTTTGATGTGAATTCCCAGAATCCATAAGGATTCTATCTTACAGACAATCTTTCTGCCAGTTATGCAGATTATTATCGTATGTGAATTTTCAGCATTTATCTCTTCTCCTCAATCCTGTATCAGTGTTTTTAACAGCTTTATTGAGATATAAATTACATACCATAAAATTTTCCCATTTAGCACAATGATTTTTAGTAAATTCAGAGTTGGGCACTCATCATTACAATCTAAGTTTATAACGTTTTCATCACCTTGAGATGATTCCTTGTGCCCATTTTCAGTCAATACCCTTTCCCATTCATGGCCCAGGAAACTCTAACCTACTTTGTGTTTCAACAGATTTGCCTTTTCTGGACATTTCACATAAATGAAATCATACGGTATGCGGTTCTTTTCCATCTGGCCTCTTTCACTTAATGTTTTTGAGGTTCATCCATCCGTGTTGTAGCATATATCAGTATTTTGCTCTTTTATTGCTGAATAGTCATCCATTGTATGGATATACCACATTATGTTTATCCATTCTCCAGTTGATGGGTATTTAGGTTATTTCCACTTTTTGATTATCATGGCTAAAGCTGCTATGAACATTCACATGTACATGCTTGTGTGGACATATGTTTTTGTTTCTTTTGTTGGATGTGTGGAAGTGGAATTGCTGAGTCACAGGGTAAATGCATGTTTAACATTCTTAGAAACTGCCAAGCTATGTTCCAAAACAGCTGACCCATTTTGTATTCCACTTAGCAATGTATGAAGGTTCCTTATCAACACATTATCTTTATTTGTGCTTTTTATTAAGCCATTCTAGTAAGTGTGAGATGTTATTTCATTATGGTTTTAAAGTACATTTCTCTAATGACAAATGAATTTGAACATCTTTTTATGTGCTTATTGACCATTTCTATATCTTTGGTGAATTGTCTATTCTAGTCTTTTGCCCATGTTTTAATTGGATTGTTTGTCTTTTTGAGTAGTAATGCTTGGCTCTACATTCGGGATGGAAGCTCGAGCTCATTATCAGATATGATTTGCAAATATTTTTTCCCATTCTGTGGCTTGCCTTTTCAGATTCTTTTTTTGGCAAAGAAGATTGAGCTGAGCTAACATATGTGCTAATCTTCCTCTATTTCGTATGTGGGATGCCACCACAGCATGGTCTTATGAGTGATGTGTAGGTCTACTCCCGGAATCCAACCCCTTGAATAATGGGCCACTGAAGCAGAGTACATGATCTTAACCATTATGCCACCAGGCTGGCTCTTCATATTCTTTTTTTTTATTGAGTTAATGATAGGTTACAATCTTGTAAAATTTCAGATGTACATTAATGTTTGTCATTCGTGTTGTAGGTGCACCATTTCACCCTTTGTACCCACCCTCCACCCCACCTTTCCCCTGGTAGCCACTAATCTGTTCTCTTTGTCCACATTTTTAAATTCCTCATATGAGTGGAGGCATAGAGAGATTATCCTTCTGTAACTGGCTTATTTCACTTAACATAATTCCCTCAAGGTCCATCCATGTTGTTGCAAATGGGATGATTTTGTTCTGTTTTGCAGCTGAGTAGCATTCCATTGTATATATGTACCACAACTTCTTTATCCCTTCATCTGTTGATGGGCACTTAGGTTGCTTCCATGTCTTGGCTATTGTAAATAATGCTGCAATGAACATTGGGGTACATAGGACTTTTGGAATTGCTGACTTCAAGCTCTTTGGATAAATACCCAGTAGTGGAATGGCTGGATCGTATGGTAGTTCTATTTTTAATTTTTTGAGGAATCTCCATACTGTTTTCCATATTGGCTGCACTAGTTTGCATTCCCACCAGCAGTGTATGAGGGTTCCATTCTCTCCACAACCTCTCCAACATTTGTTACTATTAGATTTAGATTTTTTTTTCATTCTAATAGGTGTAAGGTGATATCTTAGTGTAGTTTTGATTTGCATTCCCTGATGATCAGTGATGATGAGCATCTTTTCATGTGCCTATTGGCCATCTGTATATCTTGTTTGGAGAAATGTCTGTTCATGTCTCCAGCCCATTTTTTGATCGGGTTGTTTGATGTTTTGTTGTTGAGTTGTGAGAGTTCTTTATATATTATGGATATTAAGCCTTTGTCAGATATATGACTTGCAAATAGTTTTTCCCAGTTAGTGGGTAGGTTTTTGTTTCAATCCTGTTTTCATTTGCCTTGAAGAAGCTCTTTAGTCTGATGAAGTCCCATTTGTTTATTCTTTCTATTGTTTCCCTTCTCTGAGAAGACATGGTGTCCAAAAAGGTCCTTTTAATACTGATGTCAAAGAGTGTGTTGCCTACATTTCCTTCTAGAAGCCTTACGGTTTCAGGTCTCACCTTTAGGTCTTTGATCCATTTTGAGTTTATTTTGGTGAATGGTGAAAAAGAATGGTCAATTTTCATTCTTTTACATATGGCTTTCCAGTTTTCCCAGCACCATTTGTTGAAAAGACTTTCTTTTCTCCATTGTAGGCCCTCAGCTCCTTTGTCGAAGATAAGCTGTCCATAGATGTGTGGTTTTATTTCTGGGCTTTTAATTCTGTTCCATGGATCTGTGCACCTGTGTTTGTACCAGTACCATGCTGTTTTGATTACTGTAGCTTTGCAGTAAGTTTTGAAGTCAGGGATGGTGATGCCTCTCGTTTTGTTCTTTTTTCTCAGGATTGCTTTAGCAATTCGGGGTCTTTTGTTGCCCCATATAAATTTTAGGATTCTTTGTTCTAATTCTGTAAAGAATGTCAATGGGATTCTGATTGGACTAGTGTTGAATCTGTAGATTGCTTTAGGTAGAACGGACATTTTAACTATGTTTATTCTTCCAATCCATGTACATGGAATGTCTTTCCATCTCCTTATGTCGTCATCCAATTCTCTCAGAAAGGCCTTGTAATTTTCATTGTATAGGTCCTTCACTTCCTTAGTTAAATTTACCCCGAGGTATTTTATTCTTTTTGTTGCGATTGTGAATGGTATTGTGTTCTTGAGTTTTTTTTCTTTTAGTTCGTTATTAGAGTATAGAAATGCTACTGATTTATGCAAATTGCTTTTATACCATGCAACTTTGCTGTAGTTGTTGATTACTTCTAACAGTTTTCCAATGGATTCTTTGGGGTTTTCTATATATAAGATCATGTCGTCTGCAAACAGTGAGAGTTTCACTTCTTCCCTCCCTATTTGGATTCCTTTTATTCCTTTTTCTGGCCTGATTGCTCTGGCCAGGACCTCCAGTACTATGTTAAATAAGAGTGGTGATAGAGGGCATCCTTGTCTAGTTCCTGTTTTCAGGGGGATGACACTCAGTTTTTGCCCACTGAGTATGATGTTGCTGTGGGCTTGTCATATATGGCCTTTATTATGTTGAGGCAGTTCCCTTCTATCCCCATTTTGTTCAGAGTTTTTATCATAAATGGCTGTTGGATCTTGTCAAATGCCTTCTCTGCATCTATTGAGATGATCATGTGGTTTTTATTCCTCAGTTTGTTGATGTGGTGTATCACGTTGATTGATTTGCGGATGTTGAACCATCGCTGTGTCCCTGGTATGAATCCCACCTGATCATGATGTATGATCCTTTTGATGAATTGCTGAATTCTGGTGGCCAAAATTTGTTTAGAATTTTTGCATCTATGTTCATCAGTGATATTAGCCTGTAGTTCTCTTTTTTCATTGTGTCCTTGTTCAGGCTTTGGTATCAGCATGATGTTGGCCTCATAGAATGTGTCAGGAAGTGTTCCATCCTCCCTAATTTTTTGGAATAGCTTGAAAAGGATAGGTATTAAATCCTCTCTGAAAGTTTGGTAGAATTTACTAGGGAAGCCATCTGGTCCGGGGGGTTTATTCTTTGGGATATTTTTGATTGCTGTTTCAATGTCTTTCCTTGTCATTGGTCTGTTCAAACTGCCTCTTCTTGAGTGAGGTTTGGGAGATTGTAGGAGTCCAAGAATTTATCCATTTCCTCTAGGTTATCCATTCTGTTGGCATATCATTTTTCGTAGTAGTCTCTTATAATCCATTGTATTTCTGCAGAGTCTGTTGTTATTTATCCTCTTTCATTTCTGATTTTGTTTATTTGAGCTTTCTACCTTTTTTTCTTTGTAAGTCTGGCTAGGGGTTTCTCCATTTTATTTATCTTCTCAAAGAACCAGCTCTTTGTTTCATTGATCCTTTCTACCACCTTTTTCATTTCAATAGTATTTATTTCTGCTCTGATTTTTATTATTTCTCTCCTTCTGCTGACTTTGGGCTTTATTTGTTCTGCTTTCTCTAGTTCAGTTAGGTGTAGTTTAAGATTGCTTATTTGGGATTTTTCTTGTTTGTTAAGATGTGCCTGTATTGCAATGAATTTTCCTCTTAATAAAGCTTTTGTTGTATCCCATATGAGTTGGTATGGCATCTTATCATTTTCATTAGTTTCCAGGTATTTTTTGATTTCTTCTTTAATTTCTTCAATGATCCATTGCTTGTTCAGTAGTGTATTGTTTAGTCTCCACATCTTTGTGCCTTTCTCAGCTTTTTTCTTATAATTAATTTCTAGCCTTATAGCATTATGATCAGAGAAGATGCTTATTATTATTTCAATTTTTTTAAATTTGTAGAGGCTTGCGTTGTTTCCAAACATATGGTCTATCCTTGAGAATGTTCCATGTGCACTTGAGAAGAATGTGTATTCAGCTCTTTCAGGGTGAAGTGATCTATATATGTCTATTAAGTCCAATTGTTTTAGTTTTTCATTTAGCTCCACTATTTCTTTGTTGATTTTCTGTCTGGATGATCTGTCCATTGATGTGAGTAGGGTGTTCAGGTCCCCTACTATTATTGTGTTGTTTTTAACATCTTTCTTTGGGTCTGTTAATAGTTGCTTTATGAACCTTGGTGCTCCTATGTTGGGTGCATAGATATTTATAAGCGTTATTTCTTATTGATGAAGTGTCCCTTTGATCATTATATATTGTCCCTCTGTGTCTCTCTTTACCTGTCTTATTTTGAAATCCACTTTGTCTGATATAAGAATTGCAACACCTGCCTTTTTTTGCTTGCTATTAGCTTGAAGTATTGTCCTCCATCCCTTCACTCTGAGCCTGTGTTTGTCCTTGGGGCTGAGGTGTGCTTCCTGGAGGCAACAAATTGTTGGATCTTGTTCTTTAATCCATTTTGCCACTCTGTGTCTTTTCATTGGAGAGTTCAATCCGTGTACATTGAGAGTGATTATTGATGCATGTGGACTTAAAGCTGTCAATCTGTTGCTCATTATCTGGCTTTCCCGCTTTTCTCTTCCTGTGTGCTTTATCCTACTCATTTGATAGTGCAATTTCTTATGCTGGGTTTCTTAGATTTTTGCTTATTTATGTTTTGTGTCTCTGTTCTGTTGTTTAGTTTG
The DNA here is from genome assembly GCF_041296235.1 of Equus asinus. NCBI lineage: Eukaryota > Metazoa > Chordata > Mammalia > Perissodactyla > Equidae > Equus > Equus asinus. Next base: position 56,329,988 of record NC_091794.1, read on the forward strand.
GTGTCTACCCTGAAGTTTGTATTTAGAATCTCTTGTATAATATAGTCTGTTCTCTGGTGGTCTCTTACTTACTTGGCCTAGACTAATTTAGTCCCTTTGCTCTTCCCCTCCTAAATTATTATTTTCACTTCTTCTTCCAACTTGTGTTATGAGTTTGTAGTTAGAGTGATAAGATTGCCCTTGCTTTGGTAGTTTCCTTACCTTTATCCTAATGCTATAGTTGAATATTTGCTATCCTATTCTGGTTCTATTTATCTGTCTCCCTACTCTGTGGTTTGTGAACCCTTTCTCCCTTTTTTCTTTTTAAGGTATGAGAGCCTTTTTGTGGATTTCTTGTAGTGGAGGATTTTGGGTTACAAATTCCCTTAACTTTTGTTTGTCTGGAAAAGATTTCATTTCTCCCTCATATCTGAAGGATATTCTCGCTGGATAGAGTATTCTTGGCTGAAGATTTTTATCTTTTATAGCTTTGAATATGTCACTCCATTCTCTCCTAGCTTGTAAGGTTGCTGCAGAGAAATCCGCTGAAAGTCTGATAGGAGTTCCTTTGTAGGTAATTCTCTTTTGTCTTGCAGCTCTGAGTATTCTTTCTTTGTCATTCCTTTTTGCCATTTGTACTACTATATGCCTTGCAGTAGGTCTTTTTACATTGACAAATCTAGGAGATCTGAAAACTTCCTCTACACACATTTCTCCCTCAATCCCTAGATGTGGGAAGTTCTCTTCTATAATTTCATTAAGCACACTTCCTGCTTCATTTTCCTTTTCCACCTTCTGGGGAAGACCTATGATCCTTAAATTCTTTCTCCTCAATGAATCTGCTATCTCTCTAATACTTTCCTCATTCCTTTTAATCCTTAGTTCTCTTTCTCCCTCTATCTGGAGCCATTCAGCCTATCTTAGATTATGCTAATTTGCTCTTCTATGGAGTCTACCCGGGCATTCAGGGAACCCGTATCTGATTTATCTGGTCCATTGCGTTTTTCATCTCTAGTAATTCTATTTGATTCTTCTTTATAATTTCAATCTCTTTTGTGAAGTAACTCCAGACCTCGGCTTGTTTCTCTATCTTTCTCTCTACCTCATTGAGTTTTTTTATTATAGCTGCTCTGAACTCATTTTCATTTAGTTTACCTAATTGCAAGTCCTCAGGACTTAATTCTATGTTTTTATTGTTTTCCTTCTGGTCTGGGGCTTTTATAAATTGCTGGATGGTAGAGGAGTGGTTTTTTTGCATGGTGGTAGAATTCAGTTGCAGTTACAGCCTGTCGCCACTAGATGGGGGCCGAGTGCCACACGTTCTGAGCTCTCCACCTTCGGGCAAGATGGCGGTGCCCAGTGCGCTTTGCCGGGGCGGGGGCGGTTTCTCTTGCACACCGATCTGGATTACATCAGCTCTGTTCTCTGGTCTCCTGGGGCCCTGTGTTTATGGGGTCCCCACGCATGGAAGCTTTCCCCCCGTCAGCGGGTTTCCACTGTACCAGTGGTGGGAGTCCTAGACAATTCCCTGGTCACATGGCCCCTCCCCCGCTCCTTCCCAGACCCACGCAGCAATCCTGGTTTCTAGGGAATGGAGTGATGTTCTCTCCGACCCTGTTCCAGCTCCTCCGAGGTGGGCAGCAGGGGCTCTGTCCTGTGTCTTTTGATACTGTAGGTCTCTGAGTCCTGGCATTAGGTTCATTAGCTGAAATTCAGGTTTTGTTCAGTCCTTTGTTGTACTTTGGAGGGGAGAGAGTCCTGGGTCAGCTCACCCTGCCCTTTTGCTCCGCCTCCTTTAGCTCTTCATATTCTTTTTGGAGTCATTTCAAGCACAAAATTTTTAATTTTGGTGAAGTCCAATAGTCAATATGGGAAAATTCTTTCTGTGGAGTCTTTCCAAAGGTCTTCTTTGTGGTATATTTATAGTGCCAGATTAACTTAAATTCTCACATTAAAAGCCTAATTACCTCAGTTCCCATGCCCCAATTTCCCAAATATGTTCAATTTTCAAAAAAATTGCAAGTATGACAAAAGGCAACTAAAAACACCATCTGAGGAAACAAAATCATCTATACCAGGCTAATAAATGACACAAATATTAGAATTATCAGATAGAAATTTAAAAGGATAATTAATATGTTAAAGACTCTAATGGAAAAAGTAGACAACATGAAAGAACATATAGATAATATAAATATAGAGATGGAAACTAAGAAATGATCAAAAAGAAACACAATATAAATATAAGACACAACAATACAAAAGAAGAGTACTTTTCATGGGCTCATCCATCAGTAGACTCAACATAGCCAAGAGAGAATCAGTGAACTTGAAGATAAATTAATCGAAAGTTCTCACATTGCAATGCATCTGAAAACTGAATGAAAAACAGAACAAAGTATTGAAGAACTATGTGACAGTATCAAAAGGTTTAACATAAAAATAATGAGAACACTGATAGAAAGAAAGAGGAAAACAGATTAGAATAAATTTTTGAATTAATAATGACTGAGAATTTTCCAGTACTAACGACAGACACCAAACCACAGATCAAGGAAGCTTAGACAATACCAAATAGTATAAATATGAGCATAAACACACACACACACACACACAGGTGCACATACATGCATTTGAACACACACACACATTTGCACACACACACCAAGGTGTAAAACATTCAAGCTGCAGAAAATCAGAGAAAGTTTTAAAAGAAGCCAAAGGAAAAAACTCCCTACTTATAGAGGAACAAGCATTAAAATTGATATTATCATAATAGTACAAGTAATAAAAAAGTAGAGTGAAATATTTAAAGTGTTAAAAGAAATAAAACACTAGAATTCTATAGTCAGTGAAATTATTCTACAAAAGTGAAAGAGAAATAGTCTTTTTCAGACAAAAACTGGGGGATTTTATTGCCAGCAGATCTTCTTTGCAATAAATGTTAAAAGAAGTTCTTCAGAGAAATAGAAAATGATATAGCGTATACACTTGGACATGAAGAAAAGAAAAGCATTGGAGAACAAATAAGTGAAGGCAAAATAGATATTTTATTTTATTATTCTTATCTAAAAGATAACTATTTAAGTCAATAATAGTAGCAATGTATTGGGTGAATAGAGCATATAGAAAGAATTGAGTGACAGCAATGTCATAAGGGACAGTAAGACTACTCCCGCTAAAAGGTACTCAAACTACATGTGAAGTGGTATAATGTTATGTGAAAGTTGACTTAGACTAGTTAAAAATGTATGCTGTAAACTTTAGGGCAACAGTTAAAATTTTTGAAAAATACATAACTGATACTTTAAGGGTGAAATAAAATGACATAATATAAAATGCTTAACTAAACATTAAGGGAGAAAAAGAAGAGAAAAACAGCAAAAGCAATGAACAGAAATTAGTTACAAACGTGGTAGATATTAATCTAAAAAAATCAATAATCCCTTTAACTGTGAATGTCTAAAAAACACCAATTAAAAGAAATTGTCAGAGTGGATTAAAAAACTCAAGAACCAACTATATGCTGTTTACCAAAAATTCACTTTAAATACAAAGACACAAATAGGGTGGAGGTAAAAGGATGGAGAATATATGCAATGATAATACTAACCAAAAGAAAGCTGAAGAAGCTATACTGATTTCAGACAAATCAGACATGAAAACAAGGAAGATTACCACGGATAAAGTGGGACTATTATACAATGCAAAATGTGACAATTCTTCAAGAAGACAAAATAATTCTACATATCTGTTCATTTAACAAAAGACATGAAAATCCAAAACAAAAGAGATGAAAATACATGAGACAAAAACTGACAGAACTGCAAGGAGAAATAGACAAATCCACTGTTTTAGTTGAAGACATAAACACCCCTCTGTGTGTAATTGATGGATAAGCAGACAGGAAATTAATGAAGATATAGATCAACCAAATAGCACTGTCATTCAACTTGATCTAATTTACACATATAGAAATCTCCATCCAACAAAAGAAGAATAAACATTCTTCTCAAGCTCACATAAAACATTCACCAAGACAGCCTACATGCTGAGTCATAAAACACACCTTAAGAAATTTAAAATAATAGAAGTCCTACAGAGTACGCTTTCAAACTACAAAGGAATCAAACAAGAAATAAATAGCAGAAAGATAGCTGGAAAATCTCCAAACTATTTAAAAATTATGCAACACACTTCTCAATAACCCATGAGTCAAAGACAATTTCTCAAGATAAAGTAAATGAAAATACAACTTATCAAAATTTGTGGAGTGCATCAAAAGAAGCATTGAGAAGGAAATTTATAGCATTAAATGCATATATTAGAAAAGAAGAATGACCTAAAATAAATAGCCTAAGCTTCCATCCTAGGAATCTAGAGGAACAAGAGAAAATTAAGCCTAAAGTAAGCAAAAAAAGAAAAATAAATATTAAAACACAAATCAATGAAATTAAAAATAGAAAAGCAATAGAGAAAAATAAAACAATCAAAAGCTGGTTCATTGAAAAGAAAACCTCTATCTCAATAAAACTTCTAAGCAGGCTAACCAAAAGAAAAGAGAGTAGACATGAATTACTAATATCACAAATGAAAGTGGGGACATTGTTACTGATGCTATGGAAATTGAAAGGACAGTAAGAGTATTCTAAGAACAATTCTGTGCCGACATATTTGATAACTTAAATGAAATGAACCAATTCCTTGAAAGACACAAACTGTCAAAACTCACAAAAGGAGAAATGGATAACCTAAATTTACCTATATCTACTAATTAAATTGAATCAATAACTAAAAACTTCCCAAAAAGAAAAGCTTCAGGGCCAGATGGTCTCCCTGGTAAATTATACCAAATATTTAAGGATAAATCTCTACAATCACATCCCAAAAATAGAAGCAGAAGGAACATTTCCTCATTCCCTTTATGAGGCCAGCATTATCCTAGTATCAAAACAAATAAAGACATTACAAGAAAAAAAAAGTACAGACCAAAATATTATATGAACATAAAAGCAATAATCCTTAATAAAATATTACCAAAAGGAATCCAACAATATATAAAAGGATAGTACTTCATGACTAAGTGAGGTTCATTCCAGGAATGCAAGACTGGTTCAACTCTCATATATTAATCAATATGTATCATCATGTTAGCAGACTGAATAAGAAAAATCATGATCACATCAACAGAATGCAAAGAGACTTGTAAATAAGCATTATACTTGAGTTGATAAGGTTGTTTCCCATAGTGCACAGGTCAACAGCCACGAAAACACTATACAAGTATACAATAATTGAACAATAAAGTCAATTGATGGGAGATGGTGGGAGCCAGGTTTCTTACCATTGTAGTAGAAGTGTAGAGACAAGCAAGAAAAGACTAGAATGATCCATGTTGGAATGGATCAGAGTTGGAGACATCAACAGGAACTCATGTTTAGCTTAATATAGACTCAGATATATACAGAAACATTTATAGACAAGTGTATATATACAGTTCGTATACACACATACACTTCCTTGATTGTCATTGAGAGGGCCTAGAAGCAACAACACCCCAGCAGCAATAAGCATGCATAGTACTAAAATCTTGGTTTCTAATACTGTTCTCCTGTAAAAGAAACCAGGGCTTCTGGTGAAATGGTTGGTTCTAGGGTTGGGACAAGTAGTATATAAGATGATCTTGGAGCATCTCGTAGTGCTAGACAGTAAGGAAGTGCTAAAAAGAAAAATACAAAATTAAAGGCATATGTCAAGAGGAATATAGGAGCCAAATGAAAGAGCTCCCAATGTCTGAAGCTCAAAGAATATGAGCAACAAAATCAAGTAGTAGTGGATAATAACTCAAAGAATAAAATGAATATAAATGATATAAAAAGATTAATGATTCACTACATAGATAAACGGGAGACTAGATAAATCTCTTATGCAGAAGAATTCCAAGTAACTTATGTAGACATTTCTCCCTTTTAAGAAGTAGAACACGTTTTTCCACTTCTTATGTATGGGCTTTGTATGAGTACACTATGGAAAGGAAGAAAAAAAGAGTAAAGTTTTAGTGAATAAAATTGACAAACACTATCTCAACCCAGATGATCAAGGTCAACGTCAACAGTGATAAGTCATATGGATTAGTAGGTACCCTTGATATGATGTGAGTCTTTACCTCTCGAGTCTTCCTCCTCAAAACACATTATCCCAATCTAACCATGAGAAAAACATCAGACAAACACCAATTGAGGGACGTTCTACAAAATATCTGGCCAATACTTCTCAAAACTATCAAGGTCATCAAAAACAAGAGAAGTCTGAGAAGCTGTGAAAGCCAAGAGGAGCCTAAGGAATCATAACAACTAAATGCAATGTGGTATCCTGATTTGGATACTGAAAGAGAAAAGGCATATTAGGAGAAAACTGAGGAAATCTGAATTAACTATGGACTTTAGTGAATAATACATCAATATTGGTTCATTAATTATGCCAAATGTACCATACCAGTATAGGATGTTTATGCTTTTGATCCTTCTCCTGGGGATATTTATTTATATTCCAATATGTAAGAACACTGGATCCTTCCCTTTCTCTTTCCAAGGAGAATCACTTTACACTAGGGAGCAAAGCTTTCTCTGTCTTAGAAGGAAGTGGGGATAGCTGTCCTATTCCTATATAAACTTGCAGACTCGAATTTTGGGAAGCCTCTCTGTTGTGTAAATGCCTGATATTAGGCTTTTTTATTATAATGTAAGTGTCTGGCATTAAGCTTTTGATTGCTGAAACCTGCTTTGCAAAGACACCCATCTTGAATAAACACATCGCCAGCTGTATGACACAGCAACCAGTAATACAACTAGATGAGGAATCAGGCTGCCCCACACATGAAATTCCCTTTTAGAAAGCTCTAGGTAACCTGGATAACTCACCACTTGAGCGTCCCTGCTTGTTCCTTCCTGTGCCCTAATTTTCTCTCTTATGCTTTAAATTTGCCAATGAGGAGTGAACCTAGGAACCCCTAGGTACCCGTTCTGGAACCCTAGTAAAGGCGGAGCCCCAGATCCTAGCTCCCTCCCTCTCACTCATGACCTTGCTTGTAGCCCTGGGCATGCCACGCACTCTCTAGGACCTATGGGTAATCTTATTCTTTAACCTTCTCTGATGGTTTTGCTGAGGTGCATCCTACAATCATCACAAGAACCACAAGGGCTGGTCCAGCCACAACATTTGTTCTACTGGGAGATTAGGAATCTCTGTGGGGCTCCCTAAGAGTAAATATAGGTCCAGGTAAGTGTCTGAAGCATTCCTGGCCTAGAATATCACTATTAATAGGCTGAGACCCATACAACACTCTCCTGGAGTACAATCCCACTGTATGTATAGACTTGTCTACCTGGCTCTCATTCTGCTGCCTGTGATGTGTTTGATGTGAGGGACCAGTGCTAGAAGATTGTTCTTCTCCAATTTTGCTGTGAGTAAATAAAGCTTTGCTCTCTGACCCAGAGGCCCGGTGTTTCTGCTAGTATATATATATATGTGTATGTATGTATGTTTGTTTGTATCTTTATCTCTTTCTCTATCACTGTCTATCTATATACCTGTACACAATGAGAAAATCTAAGTTCCTTTACAGTTTCTGATTTAACAATTTCAACACATGAGAATATGATTTTGATTTTATACTAAGAAATGTTTTTCCTATAGAAATTATAAACAAGAAAACAGAAATTATTCATAAACCCAAACAGCCACAGTGAATATTTTTTCTCTATGGGCATGTCTCTATATACACACACACATATATACATATGATCACTTTCCATATTACTATCACATTTGGCTCATTTACTTAGCATCTTATGAGTGTTCCAAATTTAACCATTCTTAACAAGTATATTTTTTAACATACTGGTATACTATTTAATAATTTTCTTTCAGTTTTCTTGAATATGACTCATTTTGTTTTTGTTGTTCCCTAGCCTTAGTTTAAACAATAACATCCTTGAAAAAACTGGATATTATGATCTGTTGATTACAACTTTTCTATTTCACACAACACTAAAATAAATATAAAACATTAAATCTTTTAAAGGCCTTTCCAGTTTTTATGCCTCTAATCGTTTTCCTTTTTTTCTGCTGGTGAAAATTAGAGCTGATAGTTTTAAACTAAGAACCAAAATTAGGGAAATATTCAGCTCCACAAACAAAAACAAACACCTTGATGGATATAGAGTATTTGGTCCAGGATTGAAGGAGTGTGTGATTAACCGGAAGTAGGAGGAGGAACCAGAGCAGTCCCAGGGCTTTCAGCAGCAGGAAACCGTGGGTCTTCTATTTATGGCTCTAACATCAGTCGGTGCTTCTTCAGTAAATATTCTGTGTGGCTGATCACCATTTACATCCCAGGTGAGAGACTGAAAGTAGCCCAATCTAGCCTAAACATAGATTTTTTTAGTTTAGGGTCCTGTACTTTGCTCAAAACTCACACAAATTGGAGGAAAGGAAGCTCCCTAATGGAAGAGAATTAAAAAAAAAAAAGGAAACAAGAAAAAGAAGTGATTTCTATATTTCACCCCATGGCCAGTGTGCATTCAAACTTTGTTTTTATACAAAGAAATCCAGAAAATCTTCCCATTTAGGATGCAACTTTTCTTCAGACAAAAATACGGATTCATTCTCTTCCCAGTGAGAGAAAATGCAAGGTCGCACCTTGTTACTGAGTCTCGACAAATAATATCATGAAGGCTTTTCTCTCCAAGTCCAGAACCACTAGGTGACGGCGCTGCTCATTTTCGTTTTGGTTCTCACTGCTAACAACCTACGTAATACCACAGTGGAAAGGAAGATAATATGGTTCTTCTTACGTAAAAGCAACTTAACAAGAACTTTGGTGGCCCTGCCTGTGTTAGGCAGCAGTTGCCGTCTAATAATCTTTGCCTCTAGGCATAGGAATGATATGAAGTACTTCAAATGTGTCATAGGTATAAATTTCATTTAGATCTTTATTAGATAAACCAGCCTTCTTTCTTCTCCATAGTCATAGTCAATTGCTATATATATATATTTTATCCTGTTTCCAAGAATCCAGTGAGGAGCACTGACTGCATTGAGGCAGTATCAGATTTTAATCTAGGGAAAATCTAACTGTCTTGGTGGAATCATTCCATCCTTGTTACTAAGACCTGTAGACCAGAAGAGCCCAGAATCCCAGCAGCAAACTATAAACCTATTCAGAATAAACTACTAGTATAATCATGAGAGGCATCTCTCTCAGGAGAAAACATTAATGCAATTACCTTTGATTTTCTTTCATCATTTCATAAAATTTTATCTCCCCATATAGAGAATACTCTTTTCAACAATTGAAGCACCGACTTTAAATAAACATCAACAAATCCACATTAGCTTATGTTAATGATAGATGATTTGCATTATGATAATACTGTGTGAAATCTGCATTTCATGTTTTCAGATCATTTGACATTTTAAATACCATTCTTTTAATTGCAAAGTTAATCAGAGTATAATACTCTTCTCATTAATGATGAAAATTAACATGCCATGTAATATAGATTGTTTTCAAATGTGAAAATTATCAGTGTTTACTGAAAGCTCAAGTAATTTTCAACTAAAATATGCATAATTGCATCCATTTGTGGGAAAATTTTGGGGGGGAAATTATGGTTAGACTTCTTTTTCGTTCTTTGAATGTGCCTCATAGATTTTTTTGAAGAAGAATTGAAAACTTGATTAAGGCACATTATAAATTTAGGAAAAAAGTCTTTTACCAGCATTAATCTTCCTCTAAGTTTACAAAGTTAAAGAATTGAAGTGTTTCATTTCTTTACTTGTAAATTTTGAGCAAATAAATTCCTTTATCAGCAATTTTCTTTTCTTAAAAAGCCAGCAGCTACATCCACAGAATATTTATGGGTTCATAGTTATAAATGTCAGCTAGCTCCTTAGGGTATCGGGAGAAGACAGATAGAATAAGTCACTCTAGTCTTCAGAATCATACAAAGTGCTAAATGTACAAAGTCTTCAGAATTGTAATACATATTCATTTTCAGGAATACCTCTCCATATCTGGCCTCATCCTTACAACCTTCAGCATAAAAAATATATTAAGGCAATAAACCAATTTCAAATTTAATATCAATTTATGGCCAATTTTTATGGATTATTTTATTTATTAACCCAGCTACCATTGAGTGAAAGAATATACTTATCAGAATTCTCTATAAGGTAGTAGGCTGATGCCCTAGTTGACTGGTTATCTCACTTCTAGAAACATTACAAATCAATACACTGTGGTTACCACTCCAACCTGAAATCTATTTGGTAATTACTTCTATCTTGCCTTTTACCATTGAGCACCACCTCTTAGTCTCTGGTTTTTGAGAATATTAACAATGGCAGCAATACAAAGTAAACTAATTTCGTGGCAAAACCCTGGTAGCTGGAATATCAAGGTAAACCTGTTTCTATTGTCAACTCTGTCCCACTGAGCTTCTTAAATATCCTCATTCTTTCTCACCAGTGCATTTCTTATTACTTTGACGAAAAAGTTTCTTTTGAGGCTTTCCTGGCAATGCAATAAAGTTATTATTATTCCCAAATTGGTCTTTGCAGCAACCTAAGCCTATTTATTGCTTTTAAGATAAAATGAAGATAAGCCTGAAAATTGAGGTGTTGTGGTAGACATACAGCATCTTTGTCACAATCGCCTCAAGTGAGGTCTCTGCATGGTTCCCAGCTGAGAGAAGACTTGTTTATAGCAAAAAGGAGGGAGTTGTTTTCCTTGACTGGGAATATTAGAGGTATTTTGTAGTTCAAGATTCTCAGTTGTGTTGACACATTTCTCCGTCTTATATACCAGCATCCTACTCTTTCTGTATCAGGGTCCTGACTTTAGCATAGATCTCAGAAGATGCTCATTTGGTGTCCTTTGAAGCTCTGCCACCACCACAATTAAATATCAGCCTGGTTTTTCAGAAGTCTACCTTACAGCTACAGGTGACAAAAGTCTCTAGAAATGCTCCCATGAAGATGTTTCAGCATTCATGGTGTGCCTTGCATTGACAGTTTGCTAATTTGAGCCAATCATTTTCTTCTTTCAGGGTTTCTAAAATCAATTGCAAACCAGTAACAATTTCAGTCCTTATAATATCCATTGTCCCCAAAGTGTTTAAGTGTAATCCCTACATTATAAGCCAAAGTTTCACACTCTACCTTGTAGCATGCTGAAAGTTTGCCCTAAAAAATCCATGTCTATGTTGCAATCCCCTGAACCTACGAATATTGTCGCATATGGCATCTGATATGTCATATGTGGCACAAAAAAGATGTGATTAAGTTAAAACTCTTGAGAGGAGGAATTTTTCATGGATTATCTGGGTGAGCCCTAAATACAATCACATGTATCCTTATAAGAAGATGCGGTTTTAAGACAGATTCACAGAAGAGAAGCCATGCAGAAAGGAGAAGGCCAAGTGAAGGAGAAAGTAGAAATTGCAGTAGTGTGGTCACAAGTCAAGCAACACCAAGGAATGGTGGCAGCCCCTAGAAGCTAGGAGAGAAGCATGCAACAGATTCTCCCTTAGAGCTGAGGAAACACTGCCTTGCCAGCTTCTTGGTTTTGGACTCCTGGTCGCTAAACTGTGAGAAAATAAATTTCTGTTTCTGCAAGCCACACAGTTTTTGGTAATTTGTTATAACAGCCAGAGGAAACTAATGCACACCTCATCAAAATGTCCCGCTAGTGAAATTCTTAGTAATGGTAATGCTTCTGCATGCCAGGGGTTATCATTACCATTACCATCAACATCAATGTAGTTCTTATTGCTATCTGACCTGTGGATGATCTCTTTCCAGAATCTCATAATGAGGATCAACTTTCTAAGGCCACTATGATGTCAATTATTTCATGATACCAATTGTCTCCCCATCTCCCAAAGGAGAACTTATGACAAGGGTTGGCATGCAGGTTTACGTGAGGATGCTCTCCTAGGGCCAAGGACCAGGGTGTCAGGGAAGAGTAAAACGGTAAAGTCAAACCAAGGATATGTTATTAAGCTGGTTTCTTTTCTGGACAAGTAGGTCTCAAAACCCGCAATGGGCTTTTCAATGTGTCAACTTGGCCAGGCTATAGTCCTAAGTTATTTAATTGTACATTTATGTAGGTTTTGCTGTGAGGGTAGTTTGTAGATGTGACAAAAGTCCATAATCTGTTGACTTTAAGTAAGGGAGATTATTCTAGGTGATCTGGGTAGGCTGGATTCCATCACTTGAAAGGTCTTAAGAGCAGAACTGAGCCTTCCTTGAAGAAGAAATTCCACCTATGGGCTGCAATTCAGCTCCTGACAGACAGTTCCAGCCTGCCCTTCCTGATGGCCTGCCCTATGGATTTTGAAATTGCCAAGCCAGCCCCCTCAACTGCATAAGCCAGTTCCTTGCAAGAAATATCTTTATCTATCTATCTATCTATCTATCTAATCTATCTCCTACTGGTTCTACTTCTCTGGTTGAACCTTGACTGACATGAACTCCCAGAAACACTTCAGGTAGCTTACCAAATGCACTTCAGGATTTTTAACAGAAACACAAAAGTATTCATCCACAGACTTCCATTTCAAATTGATCAAGGATTCTTCCAGGAGCTATTAGCTACTTTACGTTTCCAAGTTTGTGCACGAAATAGAATGGTTGAGCAAGTCTTAGCAGTGGACAGTTTAGAGATGGCAGACAAATACTGGGGGAAAGTAAGCAAGTGATACAATCTGGACTAAGAAAAGTGACCAGTGGGCTACACAAACTGCTAGTTCCTACAGCAATGCTCTGCCTCAAGAGATGGCTCAAGATGGCACAAAGATGTTGGGTACAGGAAGTACTATTTACCTAGCTATCTCTGTGTTGATACACAAAGACACAATCAAACTTTTCTAAGAGACTAAATTTTTAAAATATATTTCTTCTCTTTTTCCACAATGATGGTGGTAAAGAAAAAGATGGTTTGGTTTCTCATGTTTTGCTGGACTCAGTTTAGCAAAATATTTATATAAAAATGTGAAACATTAAGTACATCTCCATTCACATTAATTAAGTAACATTTATTACTAGATAATATTTCTTCTTTACATAACCCAATTTCATTAGTGTTAATTAGAAGTAATTATGACTGATTAATTGAACACTTCATTAAATGATTTGTCTATTAGTTTAGCTGTGATCCCTGATTCTAAAATACCACATTTGTAAAGAGCACACTACTGTTTTGGAATTACACTAAAGTCTGTAAAGGACATAACAAATCAAGCATTTAAATTAAAAATAACATAGATGCATTTGCATGTATAATATATATAGGTACATGTATAATACATGCATGTATGTAAACATATGCATGTATATAATGTGCCCATGAGTGTATTCTCAGGTTGAGAGATAAATCAACACACACATACACACAATTATACACAGACATGTGTGTGTGTCTGTGTGTATATATGTTCTTGTGTTTAGAGGAAAATCATATTTTTCTTAACACAAGCAGAACTTTTCCTCTGAACACAATAATAGGAAGTGTTGAAGCTTTTACATGTATATTTCTTTATATATTTCTACTTTTTAAAATACTCTGTAGTTTGTAAGACTTTAAAAATTTTATTTACTTATTTATTTTTTATTGACCCATATGATCCAGCAATTCCACTTCTGAGTATATATTCAAAGGAAATGAAAACAGGAGTTCAAAGAGGTATATGCATTCCTGTGTCCATTGCAGCATTATTCACAGTAGCTGAGATATGGAAATGACCTAAGTGTCTGTCAACAGTTGAATGGATAAAGAAGTTGTAGTATATATATTTGTGTGTGTGTGTATATATCTATATATACACAGACATATATACATATGTATATATATATGTATACAAACACACAATGGAATATTTTTCAATCATAAGAAAGAAGGAAATCCTATCATTTGCAACAATATAGATGGAACTTGCAGGCACTATGCTAAGTGAGATAAGTCAGATAAAGACAAACACTGTAAGGTTTTTTTTTTTTTTTTTTTTTTGAGGAAGATAAGCCCTGAGCTAACATCCACTGCCAATCCTCCTCTTTTTGCTGGGGAAGACTGTCCCTGAGCTAACATCTGTGCCCATCTTCCTCTACTTTATGTGGGACACCTACCACAGCATGGATTGCCAAGCAGTGCCATGTCCGCACCCGGGATCTGAACTGGTGAATCTTGGGCTGCTGAAGCAGAATGTGCAAACGTGCAAACTTCACTGCTGCATCACCGGGCTGGCCCCCGTAAGATTATTTTTCAAAAGAGTGGGTTAATTTATGAAAATACAAACCAATTACTACATCATATTTATACCACAGCTATTATGATCTGTTTTCAGAATAATAGATCTTCTAATGCTTTTAATAAATAAAAGTCACTGATTTTCAAATCCCCCAGATTCCAGCCAATTGGCAGCAAATGTATATTACAGTTTAAATCATAGTGCTATCTTACTTTATCTTCCATTATAGATACTTCTAATGACTATTGCTGTACTCTTCCCCATGAATCTTCAATTAAATTATTTACTGTTGCTGATCTTTTGTCCATAGAAATCACATAGATAATAAGGAGATCATGAAGGAATTTTCCCAAATCCATTTCTGAAACCCAGAATGACTTGGATTAACTTAAATGTGTCTTTGTTTTACAGAAAGTGTATTATGGAATTAGCAATGATTTCAGAGGAACAAACAAGAGCTGTGTGGAGTTTACCCATACAAAGTATGATTATAAATCTAAGAACAATCTTTAAAAATAAATAATGCAGTGGAAATAATACATACATAATTTAATTTTAATTTTCATGATGAGTCCAATTAATGTTCTTCTTAAGTGCATACATATGATAGAATGCTAAATTAATGCTAAAAGTTACCTATTCTTATTTGATAGAAGTTATGGATATAAGTTTTGGTAGGACTCTATGTAATTTGAACAGAAAAATGAAAACCACCTAAGTAAGATAATTTAAAATGTAAAATATAGTGCATTGGCTGATGTTTTTCCAATTATAATTCTGTATTTCTCTCTGTCTCCCCCTGCTGCCCTTTGTTTTTGGTTGAAGGTGATTAACAGCATCTTTGAGACATTGCTTTTATTAACTTCCAAGTAAGTGATAAACTCTTATTTTATCTTCAGTTGACCTCTATGATGAGAGATAAGATAGGTAAGAAATACTACTAGTTGGTCTTGATGAATTGCCATTCCTGAGAAAGGACTTTCTCAACTTTTCTTGCTAAAAACAAAATTAATAAAATTAGCAAAACAATTTATGCACTCAAAATTGATACTTATTCTGAACTATTATAGAAAGAACCACTGGTATAGAATCCTTTGCTTTCTTGGAAAATTTAGAATAAAACAACCAAAAATAATTTAAACTTTTTTTTGTATCATTGGAATTTGAAATGCAGGTAGACTAGTAATTATGGTTACAATGGCAAATGAAAGCGTATCACTCAACCTCCATGAAAAGATCATCACTCAAAACTCCAGGATGAATTCTCCTGGGTACCTTTAACCGGTATCCTTTCTGCCAACCTTTTACTTCCATTTTATTTCTCTCTTCTTGGACATGCCATTGCTTCTTAGTTTGCAGCCTTCCTGATTTCCATCCTCTGCTTTGTGCCTGATGACAGAGTCTACAGGGACTCTTTGCTATCTACTTTTCTTCTCCAACTGAAATGGAACATTCTGAATTACTGACCCATCACTCCTACAGGAAGTTCACTCATTTGAAATGCCGGCAGTGATTAAGTCCAACTTACTATCCCACAAACTACTAAGCCTAAAGAATTGTTGAAATTGTTTAAGTGTTTTGAAAACATTGTATCAAAATTTCACTCCTGTAGGATATCCAGCAGCTGGAAACTGAAATAAAGTCCATTTAAATACAAGAAAATAAGGTGGAAAAAAATCACAAAAGAGCAACTGATTGCTCACAGCTTCATGTGGTCCTTGTCACCAACGTTCTACAAATTTTGTGAGATTGACAAAAGCTCACTCAAGGGAGAAAAACGTTACTGGTGACTGATTTGTTTCTGATTTGTTTGTTATTTGTCACTTGTCACCGAGGCATGGTAAAACCACATCATATTCCCTGAAGAACAGCATGTTTCCATTGTTGTTTTGCTGTGGTCGCCATGTTGTATTCAACACTACTATGTGGCATTGCAAGTAACTATGAAAATACATTTAACAATAAAATAAATTTTAAACTAACAAAAAAATTGCTCCTGAATATACCTGCAAGATTTCCAAGATTAAGGTAGCATATCTGCTTAGTTCTTATTAAAAAAATGAAGCTGAGGAAAGAAGTTAGGGGAGATGCATAGAGATTAAATACTTTCATATAGTCATGCGTTGCTTAAAGAGAAGAATACATTTTGAGAAATGCATCCTTAGTGATTTTGTTGTTGTGCGAACATCATAGAGTGTACTTACACAGACCTAGATGGTATAGCCTACTACGTATCTAAGCTCTATGGTACTAATCTTATGGGACTGAAATGTCGTTATGTGGCACATGATTGCACGTCTTTGTTGCTTTAAGTACTACCTGGTAAAGATTTCATATTATTCACGCAAAATGTTTTCAAGGAACTTGTTAGACGTTCGTTTCTTTGTCAGCTAGACTGGGTAATAATTTCCATTAAGTGGCACTTACATATAAATATTTGTGGCACAGTGGGTATGCCATATTGTTTATAAATTGAAGTTGCTGATCCCTCCTTTTATAGTCCAGAGTAGGGGGTATTAGTGAGGACTGGAGCGGCACAAAACTACACTGAAGAACTGTAGTAAATGTAAATTTTAATGTGTAAATGTAAATTTAAATCAACCTCAATTTCATTAAACATAAGCTTGTTTGGAATGTGAAGAGAATTTAATTAATCGCACCTGTAGATTCATGACAGAGATTAGTGATAAGTGTGCAGTGCTATTTCCTTATTTTCTCATTAGTTTTAATGCAAAATTAGTTTTAATGCTATTTCCCTTCCCCTTTCTCCACTTCCATACCTCTTTCTACATAGATGCTCACTCTGGTTTGTGTAATCTGTTTTTAAACCTTCACAATAGTTGCTTTGATACATGTGTATATTTGAATAGCTTGTCTTTGTGTATTTAAATTCTTAAGTAGTATTAACTTATATACATATTAGTCTTTTGATGTGTTTTTACCTAAACATTATGAGATTCATTCAAATTTTTAATTTAAACATATATTTATTTTTGCACACCTGCCATCCTCCCATTAACCTGATGCTATACACACATATCAGGTTATTTTTATGGCACCACCCCACGTTTTGTAATAATTTCTGTATTTGTTGGGATAATGCAAATTGGATTTTTAAAAATTTTGATATAACTTCAAACTTACAGAAATTTTCCCAGAATAATACAAAGAATTTCCATAGGTCCTTTTACCCAGATTTGTCAATTTTTAATATTTTGCTATATGCATTTTATCAATCTCTATAGCACATTATTTTATGAACAATTTGATAATTGCAAATATTATGCTTGTTTGCACTAAGTAAATCAGTATGTATTTCATCAGAAAAGGGGTCTCAGCCACAGTAAAATTACAAAAATAACTAAATTTAATGGCACAATAGTACTAAGATCATAAAAATTTCCCAGTAATGTACTTTGTGTATGTATTTCTCTGCCCAGGACCTAATCCAAGATCACACATTGCATTTAGCGGTCATGGCTCTTTAATTTCCTTTCATTTTGGGTCTGTTCCTCAGCCTTTGCCATTCTTGTCTTGATAATTTTTAAGAATGTAGAATGTAAGAATACTAAATACGTGGTATAATGCCCCTTAATTTGTACTTCTGATGTTTCTTTCTGACCATATTTAGGTTATGCATTTTGGGTAGAATTACTATTTAAATAATATTATGTCCTACTCAGTACATCATTTCAGAAAGCACATAATTTCCCAATATTGGCAACATTAATATTAATTTCTTAAAGTTGTGTCTGCCATGTTTCTCTGTAAAGTTACCATTTTTCTCTTTGTAATTAATAAGTAATCTCCAAGGAAAAACTATAAAAATATTTCAATATTCCCTTTCTTATCAAAGTTCCTCTGATAAGTTTGGCGTCATTGATGGTTTTCTAACTTCAACATTCCTACTACATTCGTTAGTTTCCATTCTACTGTAAGAAACAGCTTTTCTTTTTATGCCATTTATTATATCAATATGATTTCATGAATTCTTATTTCATTCAACGGATTATTATTGTTATTTGGTTATCTATTTTGATGCTTGAATTGTTCCAAATTTAGCCAGTGGAAGCCTTTTCAAACTAAAACTCTTGTGCCATTTTGAAATGTCCCTATAATTCTTTAATCACTTCCTTACTTTTCAGTGCAAAACTAAGTATCAAGTTCATCTACTTACCAGCCACAACCCTGAAAGTGGCTACTTCTCTTGGTTTATTTTAGTGGAGAATTTTATTTAGAAACTAAGAACTAGATGCCAAGTGTGCTTATTGTCACTGTTGTAGCATTGCTTTTAGGCCTTTTGTGTAAACAGAGCTATATAGAGAAGTAAATGTACACACACACACATATCATGTATATATACATCATGAGTCTACACTGATAACTCCAATGGCAATGCAACAATACAGGTTTCATTCTAACCTTTCCACTTTCCCCATGTTTAATGTCTTTCGCTACATTCAGAAATATAACTTTTATTATCCTCAATATATTTACCCATTTGCTCAAGCCTAGTATAGCAAATAGTTGTTTTAAAATTTTTTACCCATACCAATGTGAAAAGCTAACCTAGCAATTAGAGTTAAATACTTGTTTCCATTTTCTTAGGTTAAATTTGTATATGGTGAAATGGATACATTTTAATGGTAAAATTCAATGAGTTTTTAATAATGCATATGCCTGGCTCAACCACACCAGTATCAATAGAAAATTTTCATCCCTAAAAAGTTCGGTCATGTCCCTTCTCAGTCAATATCCTAACCAGAGAGAATTACTGTTTTTTTTTTTTTACCACAGACTAGTTCTAGAACATCATATAAATGGAATCATGCAGCATGTACCATTGTGCTTTCATGTTCTCACATTCAGCATAATATCTGTTTGAATTATTCACGGTATTATTCTTATCAGTAATTTGTACCATTTTAATACTGTGCAAGTATTGAGAAGTGATCAAATTTTAGACCTATTCTGAGTCAGAAGAAAAAAATATTGTCTATGAAATCAGTGATAGAAGAGATGGAAGAGAGAAATCAAGTTGGCTGCCAAAACATTTGTCATGAGTGACTGGAAGAAAAGAGTTAATCTTCACTGAAATGAAGATGACAAGGTCAGTAGGTGAGAGCTCAGATTTGTGTATGCGAAGTTTGAAATATATGTTAGAAGAACAAATTGAATGGCAGGCTTTGTTTGGTTCTTTGAAGTTGAGAGAAATAACAGCATGCTGAAGAAAAGGCTTCAGTATAGAACATCAAAGTTTACACTGATCTCTTTTATTATGCTGTTTTTTCCTAAGTTCTTATCATGAACACTTAACTCTTAGTTTTTATAATTTCATCTGTTCTGATATAAACATTGATATAAAGTGTAGCATTAGTTTCATCCCCTGCATGTTTTGGGATCATTATAAGTATTTCCTAATTTTCATTTTTTATTTATTTAGAATCTTGAGTTATTTAAAATGTGATGCTATTTAACCTGAAAACATGGTTTTTATCTCTTGTTATTGATTCTTAGTATCTCTCATTCTGATCAGAGAGACTGGATTCTATATGGTCAACTCTCTAATATTTATTGAGACTTGCCTATGGCAAAGACTATGACTAATTTTTGGAAATAATCTATATATGCTTGCAAGGAATCTATATTACTCGAAATTCAGGATTCTAAATATATTTGTTATATCAAGTAGGCAGAGATCAGTAGTACTAGTAGAAAGAAAGTTAAGCTACATTCATTTAAGTTAAAAAAATTAAAGAAGTAAAATGGGGAGAGAGGGAAAGCACTATTAAGGATATAACAGATCCCGTATTTGTCTTTCATTACGTATCTTTTTCTTCTGTTTTTACTAATAGAATTGTTGGAGTTTTAACAGGCACATAGCTTCTCAGCTACAGATTACATTTTCAACTTCCTCAGCAGCAGCATATTGTCATGATAGTAATTCAGTCCAATGGGGTATGAGAAGATGTGAAATGTGAAACATCTTAAAGATAAGTTGCTTGCCCTACTTTTCCTCTCCATCAATTCTGTTATCTGGAAAGGTGTCAATTAGAGTGGGTACCTTTGTTGCATAGGTAGAAGTCATATATTCAGGATGGAACAAACAACCTATTTAATTCAAAGTTCATAGTCTAGGTCTGGGTATTGGCTCCCGTCTAGGAACTGGGTAAGCCGAGAAGTTTTCTCACTTGACTTTAGCAAAATACTTATCCATCTGAAGTCTAGGGTCCCTATAATCAATTAGCCACTATCAAAGGTCTCTCTGTGCCAAAATATACTGATTACTGTCAGCCCTCCTGCCCATTATTATGACCATGCTCACCTAGTTTCTGAGGGTTAAGTGATATCTGCAGCCCTGAGATCCTTTCATGTCACTAAAGTCTGAGAACTCACTGCAAAGACAGGATCTTCAACTGTAATCTTTGGCTTGCAGATAGACAATAAAAAGCTTTTCCAATGATGTCGATGATTCCCACACAAATATATTGTTCAAGGCATTGGTGGAGGAAATGTTGTCTGCATAGTCCCAGGGGACATAGTTAAGGGATGGGGAGAATATTGTGCATAATAAATCCATGTTTACATTCTTATCTCCTTAAACCTTTAGATTTCTTCCTTTGGAGTATAACAAGGACAGCTGAAAATTCAGCTTCATTTAATGTAGGAAACGTTTAAGCCCAGGTTTCCTTCAAGCAAATGAGCAAAGTGTTGGACTCACTTTCATGTGCTTAATATAACAAAATTCAAAATTCAATATTATTAATGCCCAGAACTTATTGTTCAGGATCTTTTTGATCAGTATACCCATATCAATAAATTTCGCCAGATCCAACAAAATATTCTTTTCACCCCTCACATAACTTAAAAATTATTTTCACCCATATTCATCAGGTTTGTGCCAACGTAGCTTACAAAATTTTGCAATTCTTTGTTGTGTTTGATGCATCCTGCCAGGTTAGACTTTGCAGTCATCCTTTGTGATCTGCTGGGATTTGCTTTAGTTATGAGTCTGAAAGTAGGAGAAAGTAATGGAAAAAGTAGGAACTGAGAATTGGACCCTAAAAAAAAGCCACTGTCTTAGGTGAGATCTTTATGGGGATGTCAGACAAGACTTAGCTAATCCCTTGAGTGGGAAGGATTCTGCTGCTTCTGCTGGCAAGAGAAGCTCAGAGGCAGGTTCAAGGTCTTCATATTCATCTGAATCCACCCAGATGTCCACATGGTCATTCAAAGCCCCAGTCTTTCTTGATCAACATCATAACTTAAACCTAAAAGGGCTACTGAGGCTGTGAATTAAACTTACGTATTAAAATTTAGTCTAATTTAGGATCAAACTTGTTTGGTTATCAGAAACTTTGGCCTTGTGGCTTCAAGAAATTAGGGATTCTCTCAGAATAATCAGAAAAACTATTCAATTTTTCTGTCCATGCTTTAAGTTTGGAATTTAAACCCTAAGCTTGTTATTTTCTTCTCTCAAATTCTTCAGGGGTTTAAGTGGTACCAACCCCAAACTCATAGTTCTTGTATTCCTATAGTCTTTATTTTCCCTAATGTTCTAATGTAAGAGCTGAAAGGTCTTCCATACCCCTGCGTTCTATGGGTACTTCAATTTTATGGGCATTTTCATGCGCAAATTCAAGAAAATATTTTTCAGTGAACGTCGTGAAATACCGGGGTCTCATTTTTCATTAGCCATGAATTTATTACTGCCTTCAAATCTAATCAGAGTGAGAACCCATTACAGATTCTAAAATTCGAGCCTCTATTTCCTGGAGACAATTCTGGTACAAAATGCTGTCTTGCTTAGAGTTTGGTTAGGAAAACAAATTTGAAGAATTTTAGCATAGAGATTTAGAAGCTTACAACCATTGAGTTAGTAAAGGTCAGTGAAGATTGCAGTTGATTTTCAAGAACTCTCGCTGGAGGCACCACAAATCTTAAGAAACTCTGGGAAGTTCCCACAAATTGTCACAGTCTTTGGCATCTGACGTGCAGCACAAATCAGTTTGTAGATTTTCAAGAGGCACACCTGGAATCTTCTTAGGACATTACATTCACACATCTGTCTGCAGTAGCCTCTGGGGAGCAATGATCTGTCTGTCTCTCTTGTACTTTGTGAGTCTCACATGAGTGTCTCTCATTGACTATACACTAAAGGAGCTTTGAGAGCAGGCAGTCCAGCAATAAGC
Organism: Equus asinus; assembly: GCF_041296235.1. NCBI lineage: Eukaryota > Metazoa > Chordata > Mammalia > Perissodactyla > Equidae > Equus > Equus asinus. The sequence goes on from NC_091794.1 coordinate 56,352,468, forward strand.
TGACCAGCTGGGTCTCCACATAAGAAGGTGGGGAAGAGCTTGTAACTGCCATAATCGCCCACCTAATTTTGTAATCTTGTGTAAGAAAGACATAAATGTCTACCTTATTTTAACACTATGTTGCATGTCTTAATTATAACAGCTTAGCATGTACTTGAACTAATAAAAATAACATTATTTAATCGTGTTGTTATAGTTTTTTAAAAATTTACTTTTCTTTAACTACCTGATATTGTGTAAACTTGACGTAATTTTTTTGAAGTATTCTTAGATCTAATTACCTCCCACTTGCTTTCCTGGAATCTTCAGACATGGATTTGGGAGAGAGAGGTAGAAATGTATACCACTTCATCATCTTATTCTTGCATTTACTATTTTAGTTTTCTCAGACAGCCTTAAGTCCTGCTGATAGGAATATAAATCAGTTAATTAATTCTGGAAATGAATTTAACAACATGAATCAAGAACCTTGGAAATACAGTATTTATAAATATTGAGACCTGTGTAAAAAGTATTATACAATGTATTTAATTCAGGACTAATTATAACAATTAAAATTTAAAAATTATGTTCACTAGTAGGGTAATGGTTAGTAATATTATAGAGTATCTGCTTGATGTACCAATTTGTTATGAATTAAATTGTGTTGCCCCAAAATTCCCATGTGAAGCCCTAATCACTAATGTGGTTGCATTTAGAGACAGAGCCTTTAAGAAGGTAATTAAGTTTAAATGCGGTCTTAAGAGTGGGGCTTTACTCTGATAGAAGAAGAAGAGACACCAGACTTTGCTCTCCCTCTTTCCATGCCTGCACATAGGGAAAGGTCATCTGAGGATAGCAAGAAGGCAGCCATCTGAAAACCAAGGAGAGAGACATCACCAGAAACCAATCCTGCTGTTACCTCAATCTAGGAATTCCAGTCTCCAGAACTGCGAGAAGATAGATGTCTGTTGTTTGAAGCGCTCAATCTGTGGTATTTTTTAATGGCAGGTGGGACTGACTAATGTGCCATTAAAATCAGGTTTCAAGTAATATTTAATAAAACGTAAAAAGAGGAGAGTAAAAATAATATATGTGTCTGTATGCCACCATAAAATTGAATATAAAAATAAATACACATATAATTTACACATTGAAGACAGGCTGAAAGGAACTATCATGAAATAAAAATGTGTTTAGTAAGAGTTCATGAAAATCACTTTGTTCCTGGGGAGCAAAGTGTTGTTTTCCAAAAGAGCTGCACATTGATGAATCATGAGAATTTAGCTCCATCCTTGCTGGTAGCATCTGTTCAGAACATCCAGGTTCATTTTGTGCAATCTGTGGATGCTGTGTGTAACTCTGCCTGTATGAAGCTAAGTTAGTTGAACCACTGGAGGGTGGAGGGAGGGTGGGATGATAACACAGTAAGAGATGACATTGTAAGTGATCAGTGAGGAAGCAAAAATGTTACGTGACTCTAAATTCAGACTCTTTGAAAAGAGATAATAATAGAGTCCTTTATACTTAGAATGCTTCCAGTAGTAAACCTAAGATTTGCTTCTCAGAACATGTTCTATTGTTTCTAGTAATTTTAATTTAGAAATAAAAAAGGACCTTATCTGGCATCTTTGGCCATTTTGTCATCTGTTTAATTTTTATTGATGTTGTTGATTTAGTGCATGTTTGGAATTTTACTTTGGAAATCATTTTGATCTCATTCTTTTTAGTAACTCAGTTTTCAATTGTAAAATATATTTAATTTAGTTTGTAAAAAAGAATTTATGTTATGAAATTAATCAGAAGTACCTCAGGTGATGGAGGGCATTCTGAAATGGACCTACAGGACAAAGATGGTGTTGTAATGCCAACTAATACTACACTATCCTGTCTTGTACCCCTAGTTTCCAATGCTAGTTAGCTATCCATTGAAAACCAGTTTCTGATCTTTATAGAAGGGTCATGACTTTAAATGGGAGAGTGAAAAAAAAAAGTTAAAGCAAGCTCACCATGCTTTTCTTTTTGGTTTTGTATGTGCTCTCAGAATTATCTATGATGAATTGGTTCACAAGTTAGAAATCAAATATAGTGTTTTTTTTTTTTGGTTTTGCTATTGTTATTTTTTTGTTTTTAAACACAGAAAGGAGCTACTATTTCCTCCAGGAGCGGAAAGGGAAGGATTAGAATGTAGAGAACCATTAAATCACCTTTTTCTCCATACTTGTCTTTGCTTGATTTAGGAAACTCATGGATGCTCATAGAGCTAGTTGATTGTGCAATTTAAATAATACACTTGAATAAGTGTCCCTTTGAGGCTCTTATGTATACTTGTATCTTAAAATAAGTGCCTTAATATTTTCAAGGATCTACCTTTGCAATTTCTTATTTCCAGGAAATTCTGAAAGAGATCTTTGAGTTTCTGTGTGTGTCTGTGTGAAAACATAATACGATAACTGAAAATCAGAACTGAATGAATGAAGAATTCAGACACGGTTTTGGAAAATTTGCTCTTTCCGTTATGTGATATATTATTTTATATGTTTTTCAGGTAGCAACCAGGTGGTATATCATATTAAGGATAAATAAAATACCTATTTATGAAAAGCGATGTATAGGAAACTTTGAGCCCAAAAACACCATGAAAATATTTTTCTAACTTAAATGCATCATACCTAATTGATGCAAATAATAGTTTAACCTAATGTTTATTGTTCAATCATAGAAAGAGCCACCAACCAATGAAAATACTAAAGGAGTGATATCACCAAGATGGAGACATACGTCATTACTGACGTTGCACCCCCACAGCAAGAAGAAGAACTAACAACCACTCATGGACAACAAACCACTGAGAAAATTCCAGGACACAGAGGTGAGGCTGAAGGACCCCTTAGCACCACAGAGACGAAGATAGACCACATTAGAAGGATAAGAGGAGCAGCTACAGGCTGACAAAATTGCCCCTTCCCCAGTTGGCATAGTACCACACTACTGGTCTCCCCTGAGCCTATAGTTACTCCAGTGGGAAAAGAGAGCCCAGAGGCCATGCAGCTCCCCAAGCATTGTGGGTCATTTCTTGAGAATACCCAATCCACTCTCACCCCACAGGGATTGTGAGAGAATCTGCAAGACTGATCCTGGGAATTACATTGCAAAGAAGGAGGCAGGGGCTTACGACAACCAGCACTTAGATTTTGGCAGACTGAGTTCCCACCTGAAGTACCCTAGTAGTATTCCCAGCCATCTGCAGAGCTAAGACAGTGGAACAGTCTGACCAAGGAAACTGGTAAGGTTTAGGCCTGCCTTATTTGAGTCCTCAAAGAGCATTACTAGCCCCAGAGCCTGGTCTGCCCCTACCCAAGCAGATGAGCTAATTCATAGTGCCACTCACTACGGAGTGTAGCTCCTGGCCAGGCCTGATCAGAAAACCTGGTCAGAATACCTGGAAGCTGCATAGCCCAGCAACACTCAAACAGAGAGTCTGACAGATAGAGATGGTCCTCCAGAGCAAAGCCAGTGGCCCTGTTCAGTCATTGAAACTGGGGAGTGTCAAGACAACAAACTCAGAGTTGCCTGTCTTGGAGCCAGGTTTCCAGCTTGGCCCAGGCAGGGAAACTAATTTGTAGCCCTGTCCATTGCTGGATACAGCCTTCAGCTTGCCCAATCAGGGAACCAAACCAGAGCACATGGTAAGCTGTGTAACCCATCCAACAGCCCTGCACATTTGGGTACTTGAACAGAGAGCACAGTCCATGGCTTAACCCATCTGCAGAGCAAAACAGGTGGCTTTGTCTAGCCAGAAAATTCAGTGCACAGTCTTGCCTGATTTTCGTCCCCAAACAATGAGCCATGCAGGCCCAGAGGCCGATTCTTCTACCTTACTAGGATAGGTGAGTTAATTCATATCCCTGCCTACTGCTGAGTATAGTACCCAGTCCTAACCATCTAGAAAGCCTGACCACAGAACCCAGGCAACTATGGAGCCCATCCTACAGACTCACTTGGGCAGGGAACCAAGCCAGTAGTCCTATCTAACTGTTCTCAGCCAGTGGAACCCACGACCCCTGACCTCAGAGCTCAGGCTGTGGCCTTACCCAAAAATAGACCCTAATAACAAGTCCACCTGCCCAAGGATGTTATGGTAGACATGTCCAGAAACTCAAACTAAGTTGATTGATGAAGAACTGTCTCTGCCAAAGCAAATTTGTAAAGTCTGGAAAAGGAGACCACTTACTCAAATGTGAAGATATCAATGTAATAAACAAGATCACAAAAAATAAGGTAAACATAGCACCACCAAAGGAAACTAATAAAGATTCAATAACTGACCCTGAAGAAGTAGAAATCTGTGAACTGCAAAAAAAATTCATAATAATCCTCTCAATGAAGTTTAGTGAATTAAAAGAACACAGAAATGGATAACTAAATGAAATTAGGAAAATGATGCATAAAAATGCAAAATTCAACAAAGAAATAGAAAATCATAAAAAAAGAAATGCTGAAAAATGCATTAACTAAACTGGAGAGTTCAACAGAGATCTTAAAAAGTAGACTTGACCATGCAGAAGAAAGAATCAGTGACCTAGATGACAGGATGTTTGAAATTATCCAGTCAGAAGTGCAAAAAGGAAAAAGAGTAAAAAATAGTGAAGAAAGTCTTGGGAATTATAAGACACAATCAAAAGAAACAATATCCACTTTATGGGAATTCCAAAAGAAGAAGAGAAGGAAAAATAAACAGAAAGTATATTTAAAGCAATAATGGCTGAAAACTTCCCAAATCTGGGAAGAAAAATGGACCTCCAGAGGTGAATAGGTTAAATCCAAAAAGGGCCACATTAAGACACATTATAACTACGCTGTCAAAACTCAAAGACAAAATGCAAAGACAAAGAAACAATTTGGAAAGTAGCAAGAGAAAAGAGAGAAGTTACATACAAGGGAGACTGCATAAGACTTTTGGTAGATTTCTCAACAGAAACTTTTCGGGCCAGGAGAGACTAGAATGATGTATTCAAATTATTGAAAGAAACAAATGTCAACCAAGAAAAACTGTGAACCAAGGCAAAGCTTTCCTTTGGAAATGAAGGAGAGATAAGGACTTGCCTAGATAAAAAAAAAGTGAGGAAGTTCATCACCACCATACCTGCCTTAAAAAACATGCTAAAGGGAATTATTTGAGTGGAAGTAGAAGTACGCTAATTAAGTCATAAAAACCTAAGAAAGTAGGGTAAAACTCACTGATTAATGTTAAATAAATAAATAGGTAAATAAAAGTTAAAAAACTAATTAGTAAAAATAACTATAGCTACAATAATCTGTTATTGGATAGACTATATAAGGAATATGGATATTGCAACATCAATAACCTAAAATGTCAGGGGGAGGAAAAGTAAATGTGCAAAGTTTTGAAAGCTGTCAAAGTTCAGTTGCTATTAGTTTAAAATAGGATTTTATAATTTTTAGATATTTTGGGTAAGCCTCATGGTAACCACCAGGGAAAAATCTGTACTAATTACACAAAAAATAATAATAAAAAAGTCAAAGCATACCAATACAAAAATACTTCAAAACACAAAACAGACAGCAAGATAAGAAGCAAGGAAAAATGTATCTAAAAAACAGTCAGAAAAAAATGAATAAAATAGCAATATTAAGTCCTTACCTATCAATATTTAAACATAAATGGATTAAATTCTTTAATCAAAAGACATAGGATGACTGAATAGATAAAAAATAAAAGCTCCAACAAAATGCTGGCTATAAGAGACTCACTTTAGCATTAATGATACACATAGATTAAGAGTATAAGGGATGGGAAAAGATATTTTAAGAAAATGGTAACCAAAAAAAATCAGGGTTAGCTATACTTATACCAGACAAAATATACTTTAAACTAAAAATGGTAAATAGACACAAAGAAAGTCATTATATAATGATAAAGAGGGCAACCCATCAAGAAGATATAAAAATTTTAAGTATGTAAGCATGTAACCTCAGAGCACCTAAATATATACAGCAAAACTAACAGAGCTAAAAGGAGAAATAAACAGCAATACAATAATTGTTGGGGATTTTAATGCCCCTTTCTCGACAATGAAGTGGACAGTCAGAAAGAGAATAAATAAGGAAACAGCAAATTTGAACACTGTAGACCAAATAGACCTAATAGACATATACAGAACATGCTAACCAACACCAGCAGAATACACATTCTTCTCAAGCTCACGTTGAACATTTTCCAGGATAGACCATATGTCAGGCCACAAAACAAGTCTTAATAAATTCAAGAAGATTGAAATAATACCAAATATCTTCTTTGCCCACAAAGGTATGAAACCATAAATTAATAATGGGAGGAAAACTGGAAAACTCATGAGTACATGGAAATTAAACAACATTCTTCTGAAAACCAGTGGATCAAAGAAGCAGTTAAAAGGGTAATAAAAAAGTATCTTAAGACAAACAAAAATGGGAACACAACACACCAAAACTTATGATATTCAGCAAAAGCAGTTCTAAGAGGGAAGTTCATAGGAATAAACACCTACATTGAGGAACAAGGAAGATCTCAAATAAACAATCTAACTCTACACTTCCAGGAACTTAGAAAAATAAGAACAAACTGAGCCCAAAGTTAGCAGAAAGACGAAAATGATAAAGATAAGAGCAGAAAGAAATGATATAGAGAACAGGAAAAGAATAGAAAAGATTAACAAAACTGAGAGTCCATTCTTTGAAAAGTTAAACAAAACTGACAAACATTTAGCTAGACTAACCAAGGGAAAAAATGAGGACCCAAATCAACAAAATTATAAATGAAAAAGAAGACATTACAACTGATACCACAGAAATGGGAAGAATCATAAGAGGCTACTATGACCAACTGTACGCCACAACTAGATAACCTAGAAGATTTGGAGAAATTCTTAGAAACACACAACCTACCAAAACTGAAAGAAGTAGAAAATCTGAAAAGAATAATAAGAAGTAGGGAGATTGAATCAGTAATAAAAAGTCTTCCAAAGAAGAGCAATCCAAGGCCAGATAGCTTTACTGGTGAATTTTACCAATGATTTCAAGAAGAATAAAAGCCAACACTTCTTAAACTCTTCCAAAAACCAAACAGGAAGGAACGCTTCCAAATTCATTGTAGTAGGTCAGCATTACCCTGATATCAAAGGAAGAAAAGTATGCTACAAGAAAAGAAAACTACAGGTCAATATCTCTAATGAACATAGACACAAAAATTCTCAATAAAATACTAGCAAACTGAATTCAGCAGCACATTAAAAGGGTTATTCAGGGGCCAGCCTCGTGGCAAAGTTTTTAAGTTCACATGTTTTGATTTGGTGGCCCGGGGTTGGCAGTTTTGGATCCTGGACACAGATCTAGCACTGTTCATCAAGTGACACTGTGGTGGCATCCCCCATAAAATAGGAAAATTGTCACAGCAACAATCTTCCTCAAGCAAAAAGAGGAAGATTGGCAACAGATGTTAGCTCAAGGCCAATCGTCCTCACACACACAAAAAAAAGGGTCATTCACCATGATCAGTGGGATTTATCCATGAATATAAGGATGGTTCAGCATAAATAGATCAAATTAATAGAATGAAAGAAAAAAACTCAAATGATCATCTTGATAGATGCAGAAAAAGCATGACATCATTCAACATCTGTTCACGATAAAATCTCTTACAAATTAGGTATAGATGGAAGGTACCTCAACATTATAAAGTACATGTATGACAAGCCTACAGCGAACATCATACTCAATGGTGAAAAGTTTAAAGCTTTTCCACTAATATCAGAAACAAGACAAAAGCGTCCACTCTCACCACTCTTATTCAACATTGTACTAGAAGTCCCAGCCAGAGCAATTAGGGAAGGAAAAGAAATAAACGGCTTCAGAATTGGAAAGGAAGAAGTAAAATTGTCTCTATTTGTGGATGATATGATTTTATATATAGAAAATCTTAAAGACTCCTCCAAAAAACTGTTAGGCGTAATCAATGAATTCAGTAAAGCTGCAGATAGAAAATAAACATACAAAAATCAGAAGCATTTCTATACACTAACAACAAATTATCTGAAAAAGAAATAGAGAAAGTATCCCACTTACAATAGCATCAAAAACAGTAAAATATGTAGGAATAGATTTAACTAAGGTAGTGAAAGATCTCTACACTGAAAACTACAATAAGTTTATGAAAAAAATTGAAGGGGACATACACAAATGGAAAAGTAACTAGGCTCATGGAATAAAATAATTAATATTGTTAAAATGTCCATACTATCCAAAGTCATCTATGGATTCAACACAATCTCTACAAAATTCCAATGGCAGTTTTTACAGCAGTAGAAATAAACATCCTAAAATTTATAGGGAACCACAGAAGACCCTAAATAGCCAAAATATTCCTGAGAAAGAAGAATTGCACAAGAGGGATCACACTTCTGATTTCAAGCTACATTATAAAGCTATGGTAATTAAAACCATATGGTACTGGCATAAAAACAGACAGATGGAACATAATGAGAACCCAGAAATAAACCCATACACATACAACCAACTAATATTTGACAAGGGAGACAGGAATACTATTTGGAGAAAAGACAGTCTCTTCATTAAATGGTGCTGGGGAAACAGGATGTTCACACATAAAATAGTGAAACTAGACCCCTATCTTATACCACTCACAAAAATAAGTCAAAATGAATTAAAGACTTAAATGTAAGACCAGAAACCATAAAACTCCTAGAGGAAAATATAAGGAAAAAACTCCAAGATGTGAGTCTTGGCAATAATTTTTCTGGATAAGACACCTACAGCACAAGAAACAAAGTAAAACATAAACAAGTGGGACTCATAAACTAAAAAGGTTCTGCACAGCAAAAGAAACTGTCAACAAAATGAAAAGGTAGTTTACAGAATGGGAAAACATATTTGCAAATCATATAGCTGATAAGGACTTATTCAAATATATGAGAATCATACAACTCAATAGCAAAATAATAAGCAAAAAAAGTGGAGAGGATTAGACATGCTTTCCAAAGTAGATATTCAAATCAGCAACAGGTGCATGAAAAGGTGCTCAGCATCATTGATCATAAGGGAAAGGAAATTTAAAACCACAATGAGATATCACTTCATACCTGTTAGAATGGATATCATCAAAAAGACAAGAGAACAAATGCCAGTGAGGATGTGGAGAAAATGGAACTCTGGTGCACTGTTGTTGAGACTGTAAATTGGAATAGCCACTATGGAAAACAGGAGGTACTTTTCTAAAAACAATAGAAATAGAACTAATTTATTATCTAGCAATTCCACGTCTGGGAATATATCCAAAGGAAATGAAAACGCTACGTCAAAGAGATATGTGTACCCCCCTGTTCATAGCAGCATTAGTTACAATAGCCAAAACATGGAAACAACCTAAGCGTCCATCATTGAATGAATGGATAAGGAAAATGTGTTACATATATACATGACAGAATTCTATTCAGCCACAAATAAGAAGGAAACTCTGCCCTTTGTGACAATATGGATGGACCATGAGGGTATTATGCTAAGTGAAATAAGTCAGACAGAAAAGAAGAAACACTATATGATCTCCCTTATATATCAGAAAAAACAACAACAACAACAAAAAACCCAAAGTCATTGAAAAAGAGATCAGATTTATGTTTACCAGAGGCAGGAGATTGCAAGTGGGGGAATTAGATGAAGGTGATCAAAAGGTACAAACTTCCAACTATGAGATAAATACTATGGATGTAATGTGTAACATGATGACCCTACTTAACATGGCTACGTGGTATATTTGAAAGTTGTTAAGACAGTAGATCCAGGGAGTTCTTATCACAGTGAAAAAATACCTTTTTCTTTTTATTTGTATCCATGCAAAATGATGGATGTTAACTAAACTTATTGTGGGAACGATCTCACAATATATGTTGTCAAATAATTAACTTGTTCACCTTAAACTCATACAGTGCTGTATGTCAATTAAATCTCAATAGAAATGGAAAAAAATGAAAATACTAATAAGCATATACTAATCAGGTGATAAAGAAAGTAAAATGGCTACTACATCATATTTACTTAAAATCTTGTATGCTGTTTTTCCTTACATGAGTTTGATGGTAAAGGACCTGAGAATTTAGTAGAATTGATCAACCTGATGTTCTCAAGTGTCATTGGAAAGTCCTCAGTCTTCATAACTGATTGCTATGGGGACTGAGATTCTGATTACAGGGAGCTAGTGAACTGGACAGCGACTATCTCCTCTCAGCCTTTAGACAACTGCTTTCATATCCCATAAAATCCTGCCTGGCTGCAACAAGAATCTGAAAATGCACACTTACCACTGAGATGGCCATCATGAATGGGCTATTTTTGTGATTTCTTTTCTTGCTTCAGATGTGGCCAAAGCTATCATGTGAATAAATATGCCAATACTCCTAACTGAATAATATTTTATCAGACCATATAGGCACTTTTGAGAATACAAAGGAAGAGGCTATAAAATCATTTTGATTATTCTCCAAACATTTGTAAAAGATAAGCTAAACTTTATAAAAGTATAGCTATGTCAACTATTTGAAAATAGGTATGTTATGAACCATTCACCACAGAAATATTACTGCTGAGAGGAAGCGTATAAGGACCAGGGTTCAGGTGACTGACATTCTCCTCCTACCAGCACATTGGCTTCAGGCAAGTGCAAATTTGTTTCTTTTTGAAGCAGCACAAACACTCTAGGCTTTGGGAATTTAATTGAACTTTTGATTTAATTTTGGGAATTAATTGATTTTAGGCTCTTTCACTTGCTAACACTATGACTTTAGTTACTTAGTAACTTGAGTCTTAACTTCCTTATATTTTAAAAAGAAGTAGCATAAGGATATCTACCTCAAAAGTTTACTAAAGTTGAGGTATAAATAAATTAATATATGTAAAAATCCTGGAAAAGGATAGATCGTTAATCAGTGACGGTCGTTTTATCTGTTCTTTAACAGACGTTTTTTATGGAAATAAAGGGAGTTTAACTTTCAGAAGCATTTTACAAAGAGAAAAAAGCTGTAGAAATATAATGGGACTTCATTTCTAGTATCATCATCATCATCATCCATACATTGTGAAACAATACATGTGTTGGAGTCTGTGAAAAATATTTATGCCTTTCCTTTTTTCCCCAATTCTATTTTGGACAGTTGCAAAAGTAATACAAAAGCAAAATACCAATCTATATACTCCCCAAAACATCCACTGACTGTTAACATTTCTCTCTCTCCCTCCCTCCTCTCTCTCCTGTATGCACATCATTTGGAAATTAATCATATTAATATTATTTGTAGTTATGATAGTGCTTTGCTCCTAAATACTTTAACATTTATCAGTATGAAAACACAAAATTTCTCCCACATAATAATACAATAATCACACACAAGAATTTAACATTAGTAGTATATTATTATTTGATGCACAGTCCCTACTTCCTAATAATCCCAATGTCTTTTACCAGAATTTATTTTCCACAATTCATTTAATTGTCATGTCTTATAAAATTATTTTAATTGGGCTTTTAAAAACTTTTTTAATTGTTTATTAATACTGACTTTTAGATAAAACTTATCAGAGATAAGAAACAGTAGATGTTTTTAAATTATTAATCATGATTTCTATAGCAAACTGTCATATCTCATAGAGATTGTCTTTAAAAAAATCAGATACATTTCCAGACATTATACAATATGAAAGAATATTTATACAATGGAAATGACTGCCAAAAGATGACATCCGTGGCTAATTATGATGTATCATAAGATATAACACAGTAATTACAATGGACTGAATGTTTGTATGTTCTCCAAATTTTTATGTTGAAATCCTCACCCCCAATATTATGGTATTAGGAGGTGGGGCCTTTGGAGGTGATTAAATCATGAGGGTGAAGACCTCTTGAACGGGACTAGTGCCCTCATAAAATGTTGAGTTCACTCATCCCTTCTGCCATGTGAGGACATAGCGAAAAGACGACTGTTTATGAACCAGGAAGTAGACCTCACCAGACATGAAATCTGCCAGTGCCTTGATCTTGGACTTCCCAGCATCCAGACTTTGAGAAATCAATTTTTGTTGTTTAAAAGCCACCCAATCTGTGGTATCTTGTTATGGCAACCCAAAGAGATTAAGACAAAAATAAAAATATGGAACCCAATACATACAATGAACTATTATTTAAAATACAGTGTTCGCTTATATAATAACCCCAAAGAATTTTTGTCCTTATTTATCATTTTGTTTTGAAATTCCTGGAATAATTATAAACTGAGTAGAAAATTTAACACTATTTAGTTACTTAGACCAAGAGAATACTTAAACTCTAAATAGTAGATGTAAACTATAAAAAGTCAAATCCTCTTTCATATACACAGAAGCAAAAATCTAAATTAGCATCCTTTCATTTAACTTTAGTACATTTTTTAAAAACAGGCACATAAGATATGCCACTTCATCTTGTTTTGTTATTTATCTCCTTTCAACCAGTCAATGCCTTTTGATTGATGAGTTTAATCTATTTCTATTTAAAATGATTATCCAATAAAGAGGGCTTACCATTACCATTTTGTTAATTATTTTCTATCTGTTTTGCAATTTTGTTCCTCTCTTCCTCTTTTGCTATCTTCCTTTGTTACTTTTTTCAGTTTTATTGAGACATAATTGACATAAAACACTGAATAAGTTTAAGGTGTACAGAATAATTACTTGATTACATATATTGTGAAATGATTACCACAAGTTTAGTTAAGACCCATCACTTTATATAATTGCAAATTTTTTTTCCTTTTCATGAGAACTTGTAGGATTTACTCTCTTAAAAACTTTCAAATATACCATACAGTAGTGTTAACTATAGTCATCATGTTGTACATTACATCACCAGTACTTATTTATCTTAAATCTGGAAGTGTGTACCTTTGACCACATTTATCCAATTCCTCTCCCCCAACCCCTACATCTGATAACCACAAATCTAATCTCTTTTTCTATGTTTCATTGATTTAGAATCCACATATAAGTAAGATCAGACGGTATTTTTCTTTCTCTGTCTGCTGATTTCACTTAGCATAATGCCCTCAATGTCCATTTATGTTGCTGCAATTGCAGGAATTCCTCCTTTTTACTGCTGAATAGTATTCCATTGAATATATAGACCACATCTTCTTTATCCAATTATGTGTTGAAGATTTAGGTTGTTTCCATATTTTGGCTATTGAAAATAATGCTGTAATAACCATGGGAGTGCAGATATTTCCTTGATATAGTGACTTCATTTCCTTCAGATATATTCCCAGAAGTGGAACTGCTGGATTATAAGGTAGTTCTATTTTTGAGTTATTGAGGAACCTCTTTACTGTTTCCATAGTGGCTGAACTAGTTTACGTTCCTAGTTGTACACGGGGTTCCCTTTTCTCCACATCCTTGCTGGAATTTGTTATCTCTTGTTTTTTTGATGATAGCCATTCTAACAAGTGTGAGGTAATATCTCATTGTGCTTTTGATTTGCAACTCCCTGATAGTTAGTGATGTTGAGCATCTTTTCATTTATCTGTTGGTCGTTTGAATATCTTCTTTCGAAAAATGTCTAACAAGGTCCTTTGCCTATTTTTTAAGTTCAATTATTTGTTTTTTTGCTATTGAGTAACATGTGTTCTTTATACATTTTGTATATTGACCCCTTAATAGATAAATGATTTGAAAATATTTTCTCCCATTTTGTACATTGCCTATTCATTTTGTTGGTCATTTCTTTTGCTGTGAAGAAGCTTTATAATTTGATGTAGTCCTACTTTTTAATTTTTTATTTTGTTTCTTGTTCTTTAGGTGTCATATCCAAAACAACACTGCCAAGACCCACATCAAAGTGCTTTTCCCTATTTTTCCTCTAGGAGTTTTATGGTTTCTGGTCTTACATTTAAGTCTTTAATCTATTTCAAGTTAATTTTTGTGAGTGGTATAAGATAGGGGTCTAGTTTCATTTTTTTTTACATGTGAATATCTAATTTCCCCAGCACCATTCACTGAAGTGATTTTCCTTTCTCCATTGAGTGTTCTTGGTTCCCTTGTCAAATATTAGTTGACTGTACATGCATGGGTTTACTTTGGGGCTCTCAATCTCCTCTATTGGTCTGTGTGTCTGTTTTTATGCCAGTACCATACTGTTTTGCTTACTTTATAGCTTTATAATATAGTTTGAAATCTTCCTTTGTTATTTGGTGATATTTTGTAGTGATTTGCTTTGACTCATTTTTCTTTATCTTTTGTGTATCTATCAGCAGCTTTCTCTTTATGGTTAGCATGAGGCTTACATAAAATATCTTGTAGTTATAATCATCTCTTTTAAGTTGATAACAACTTAACTTCAACTGCATAAAAGCTCTGCACTTTCACTCTCCTCACACACGCTTTTTGTTCTTGGAGTCAGAGTTTCTTTTCTTTTATATTGTGTATCCATTAACAAATTTTTACCTTTTTACTTTTGTATTAGGGTTAAAGGTAATTTATATACCACCATTATGGTATTACTTTGATCTGTATTTGTCTATATATTTACCTTTAGCATAAAGTGTATGATTTCACGTTGCTGTTTAGTGTGTTTTCACTTTAAAGTGAATAATTCCCTAAGGATTTTGTGTATAGCAGGTTTATTGGTGACCAACTGTATTCAGTTTGAGGTTTTTTGCCTGATAAAGTCTTTATCTCTCCTTCTTTCGTCTTTTAATTTTTTGGGATTTTTTGGTGAGGAAGATTGTCCCTGAGCTAACATCTGTAACAATCTTCCTCTACTTTGTATATGGGATGCCACCACAGCATGGCTTGATGAGCAGTGTGTAGGTCCACACCCGGGACCCAAACCTATGAAGGCTGGGCCACAGAAGTGGATTGTGTGAACTTAACCACTATGCCACTGCACCAGCCCCCTCTCCTTCATTTTTAAAAGGTAATCATTCTTGAGTGCCATTTTTTGTTTTTTCTTTCAGCACTTGAACTTATCATCTCACTCTTTCCCAGGCTGTAAAGTTGATACTAAGTAATCTACTGATAGTCTTATGGGAGTTCCCTTATATGTTGAATTGCTTTTCTCTTACTGTTTTCAAAATTCTCTTTTGTCCTTGAGTTTTCACAATTTAATAGTAATGTGTCTCAGTGTAGTCTTCTTTGGGTTGACCCTATCTAGGAATGTTTAAGCTTCATGAATCTAGATGTCCATTTCCCAGTCAGGATTTGGAAAGTTTTCAGTAGTGGCTCTGGCTGGCTATGGGGTAGCATAGCGGTATAGGCTCCAAGCCGCTCATTAGCTGAGATCAGGGTCAGCCAAGGTGTGCTTGTCCTCAGCAGCCAACTATATGAGTGTCTATCACAATAGTAAGGACTGCTGTGGTCCTCAGTGATAATGGCTGCAGGAATCCTTCTACTCTCCTTTCCTTTTCCTCTTCAGGGGGCATGTCATGGCCTAGGGGATCCATCTTGACATGAAGATCCAGGGTGTGAGCATGCACATAGTGGTAGTGCTGGTGCCCAGAGTGCAGATGCAGGCAGATTGGCAGTGGTGCTAGTGTCTGGGGCATAAGTGCACATGAGATGGTGGCGACACCACTGTCTGGAGCTGGACATGCATGGAGGGGACCACAGAGCTTGAGTTTGGGTAATGGCAATTGCAAAGCAGTGGTAATGCCAAGGACCAGGGCATAGGTCCCTATGTTTCAGTGGTGTCACTGAGTCTGTTGGGTAGTGGTCACAGAGACAGGATCCAGGGTGTGGGTGTGTAAGGAGTGGCCACAGACCTGGAGTCTGGAATGCTGGCACATACAGAGCAGCAATGGTATTGGAGACCCAGCTGCAGAGACAGGGTCTGAGGGGCTTTTGTGCAAGGAGAGGTGGCAGCACCAAGGTCTGGGCACATGCGGAGAATCATGGATCTGCATTGGAGCGTATAGATGGTAGTGCCGGGATTGAGTAGGGGCAGAAAGCAGCAGTTTCTTCTCTGGGGATGTGCAGCAGCATAGATTCCAGGCAGCTCTGTCAGCTGTGGTCTATATAGTGAAAACTGTGGAGGTCTTTGGTGTCAAAACTGGCAAGTTTCTACCAGTAGCACAGGCTGCTGGGTCCTCTCATTTTTCTTTTCTCCTGTAGGGGGACGTCATGGCTGAAGAAACCCCTCTTGGACCTGAGCTATGCTGGATGGGGGCATGGAGTGATGCAGGTAAAATTGTTCCCACTCTTTTCTATTGAATTTTTATGCTTCAATGGGTGCTGCAGCTTTTCTTCTTTGTACTCCAGAGCTCTCTCAGAGCTATTTTTATCAGTAGGTACTTGTTGAATCATTGTTTTTGGTGGGGGTATGAGTATTGGGATCTCCTAGGACATCATCTTGATGATGTTAGTTTGCTTAATTCCTTTCATTTAGAAATATAACTAATATATTTTACACAGCCATATAATGTTTATTTAATTTTGACTATCAGCAAAAGATATGTTATTACATAATAATAGGTGGGTTAAGTATATATGGATGAATGAGAAACAAGTGATGAACAAGGAATTGTATTATTTGAAAAACAATGTTTGCCAGCTTAAATATGTAACGGTGCCTTGAGGTCACTAGATGTTTGTGAGCCTAGGTGTAATCATAAATCATGAGAATAATTATCCATCAAAAGGGTGATGTTGAATTAATTTATCTCTAAAACTACTTGCAACTGTTTACATACTCATGAGTTTTAGTCCTCTGGAGCCACTGATCCCTTGACTCATTAAGGATACAGTTCAATTAAATGTTTTGCTTAAAATAACTTTATTCTTCAATATGAACCTTAAGATAATCATTCTCATGTCTATATTACAGTTAAGTAAGATTGTGCAGGTTACTGGACTTCAACATTTACATCAGCCAGCCTTTCATGGAGTTTGCCGTGAATGACTGTCACAAGAAGGGAGGCAGCCATCTAGTAAAATAAAAAAGAGCAATAAGACGCAGACTTCAGGGCTTACAATTTTACTTATTACTGAACCTGTTTGATATTTAAGAGAAGATTTGTATTAATATTAGAAAAATATTGTATAAATATGGCAAATTAAACAGAAAAAACTTAATATTTACTGATTTTGTGCAAAATTATATGACTCATGTGTCTTGAAATTAATAAACTACCTTGTATAAAAATGGTTGATTCACTATGGTTTCCCGACATTAATTACCTCCCTTTCAAAATCTGTTTTATCTATGAGAATATATTTTACAAAACTGTAATAATAGGATAGGCACAATTTTGATCTATCAAAAGTATTCAACTGGATTGCTACCTAAACTTCATAATGATAATATTAAGAAAGTACATTATGATAATGATTTGACTAACCATAATTTTATACCTCTTCTCATATTTCATTTAGATAGTGTATACCTGAAGCATTATTTAAAATGTGATATTAATAGAATATTTAATAATCATTGAGTGGATAGTATTTTCCAAGATTATAATAATAGTAATTATTTTTACTTCATCTGAAGTTAAACAACTTGTCTTCACATAAGCACAATCAATCTTAATATTTTATCCATGGATGATTTTGAATGGCTGCTTATATTGATCTTTGTTATCAACTGTCATTCTTGCTTCACTCTCCTATATATAAAATTAATTTACTTTTATAGTTTCAATCATGTTGAACCAAAAATTTTGATTTTTCTCCGCATTTCTAGTTATGTGAAACATTAATGTCAATAAAATCTAAATAAAAGTGGGCTCTATTTTCAGTGATGCAAAACTCAAAAGAAAGCCAGTTACATTTTGTAACCCCCCAATAAACTTATAAGAGGAGAAGTGTTCTTGATTTAAAAAGTGAGTTTTAGTAAAAATAGAATTTTGACAAGAAATAGAAGTATATCCATAAAACATATACAAATACATCTATCCCCTGTCTCATTTTACCCTCAGCAATCTAACATATGGCGTAATTACTGCTCTTTTGACATGCAGTGAGGAAAATAGCAGTAGGGAGAGATCTGCTGATGGATGGGTACCAATTCAAAATTTTACTTTTCAAAAGTCATATTCCTCAACTAGAGATTTCAGTTTTTAACTTTTAAAAGTCAATAGAAGGGGGCCAGCCCTGTGTCATGGTCATTAAGTTTGCGTGCTCTGCTTTGGAGGCCCAGGGTTCGATCCTGGGCGCGGACCTACACACTGCTCATCAAGCCATGCTGTGGCAGTGTCCCAAATACAAAATAGAAGAAGATTGGCACAAATGTTAGCTCAGGGCCAATCTTCCTTAAAAAAAAGAAAAAGTCAATAGAAGTTTAAAGGATTTTTTAAATGTATAATCTCCTAATGAAAAGAGAATAATAGCCTTAACAGGTTTTATTTGAATTGGAAGGCAGGCCATTTTGGATGGAGGATTTAGATCTTTTCTCTGCATTGCAACAGGTTCTTCCTATACATCTCTGAAAATTATCTCTTAGATCCCTGAGAGGGCACGCCAAGGCATGCTCATGCTTTTTCTAAATCATATACAAGCTGGTGGGCTGCTTAAATACTATATTCATTCTTAACACTAGTAGATGAGAGGTGTGAGCCCACGTTGAATTATTAAAGTTCAAAATCATTTATAAAATGTCATCCTCCAGAGCATTTACTTGTTCTTAATACCAAAAGCCATTAACATTCACAGCTCAAACATCAAAGGATAAACTATCTTTACTCCCACTAGAAGAGAGCGCTGCTAGAGGTGCACATTCCTCCAAAGACATTTCATGGCTCTGTGACTATCAGACACACTTCGCACATTCAAATCCTCTTAAAATCTTAGTCACACTTTCCCTTCAAGATTCAACATTTGTGTTTTCTGCTGTAATAACTCCTCAATCTCCCTAAGCATTAATTTTTAATAAATAGTAATGGTGTGGATTATGATTTTTTTATCAAATAAACACAATTCTAGTTGTTTTACCATTATATTTGGTGTAATCGTTTCTTAGTAAAATTACAATTGCTATTAAGATGTCTTTTTGTTCTGATAGCACCATTGAAGAGAAATGAGTAAGAACTAATTTTGTAGATATTATCTCAAAAAACAGGTTAAGACATGGTTTAAAACATGTCTATTTAGATTTACTGAAGAAAAGACAAGAGAGTAGCTAAGTAGAGACCTAGGTAGAATAGAAAGCTGCAGATGCTAATCGCCTTGTTTGGTTTCTAATTATGCTCAAGCCTCAGGGGAAGCTCAGCTTCAGGGAGAGTGTGAATAAGATGCTTTTTTCCTAATCACAGGTATCCAGAGCCTCATTTCCTGCTTTTCTTTCTTCTTTCTCTCCCCTTTTTATCCTAGCTTTCCATAGAACAGACCCCTTCCACTAAATGTCTTCCAAATATCCCCTCTTCCACCCCTACATCTGTAGGGCAATTCTCCCCTTACCGTCTCTCAGGGACCTGCTTTCTCTAAGATAGGATCAAATCAATTTAGTGAGCTAAACTGTCTCTATTATTAAGTGTTCTTGCCTTCTGTGTTCTTTGAGGGTAGAGCTGGGGTGAAGGAATGAGGCCCTGCCATCACTGGGCCAGAATTCTTATCCGCTCCAAGTAACAGAGAGACAATTACTTATATTATCAATGCAGGATTTGGCATTTCTAGCTACAATAAATCTTTACTAAATATAAATTCAGAAAATGACATTTCAGTCCTAATTAAGGTAAAGGATAAAAGAGAAATATTATCAATCAAGCAATATTATTTAGTACATAGATACCATCTAAAGTCTGATTCTTATTGTTATCCTACTGGAAAGAAAAACACAGTCTATGCATAGCGATGCTTGAAGTGCTTTAAAAAAACAATTTCTATCACCAATTACCTTACTAATATCGAGCAAAATACAATAATTACTTTTAAATGTCAGGAAAAGAGTGCATTCTTGATTGTAATCATAGGGATGTATTGTGATTTTCATTTTAAAATTGTTATATATCTTACTACAGACTAATAAAAATATTGTAAAAACAATTCAATTTCATCAAATAAGACATTTAATATACTATTACAAAAGTAGTCAGATAGATGCTTTTATATGTATTTTGCCTCTGGAAATTATATTTCATAAACATTTGCAAAAGTAGAGAGAATAGAATATTTTCCCGCAAATTTGAAAAAATATATTCTGAAAAGAAGATAACTTCAGAAGAGTTATTTCAACCCAGGATATGACACCCCTGCCAAAGAAAGATTCATCTCAAGCCAAATTCACTTTGTTTGCCCATGAATACATATGGGGTTATTCTTTGAAACATCCAGAAGAGCAGTGACAATTCTACTGACATTCAGGATACAATATAAAAAACAGTTGGGAGGAAAATCAAGGCAAAATATACTTAATATTCAACTTGAAGTTTTGCAAATTGAATGTATACTTTTAGAGTCTTCATATTTACAGGGCATTGACTCTGCAGGAATCTACACAAGTACCTGAGAGTGTGAAAACTAAAATAAGAACTGACAGACTATCTAGTAGGTGCAATGACGACAACAGCCAGGCATTTGTCAGATCCCAAAGTGTATATTAAAAATATTAAACCACGCATGGTGAAGCTAGAGCAGCAACTATATTACGTTTCTTATACTTGTTTCTTATAATTAAATTTCTTAGTTAAAATTTTCAGCTCATTTCTTTCCTATGAATTACTATCTTCCTTGATGAGAATTGTCTTTATCAAGGCATAACTGTATAGGTCTGATACCAAAGCAAGTTGCAATTTTATCAGCATCCATGCCTAGGAATTAAAATTTATTAAGAAAAATCATGCATTTGGCTGACCCTACACAAATGACAACAGAAATAACAGTAATGTGATCTACAACTCTAATTAGCAAGCATTACAAACCAGTATATATTTTCCTCATTAACGGCAAAATTTTCCTAATAAGAAGGAAAGTTGAAGCTACCACAGAGTACAGTTGTATAAAGGGAATTTGAGGCAGCAACCTGAAGTCACACTGGATTTAGCGTGCTGCAAAATTAGTTCTCGAGTTTTGACATATGATATAAATTTGTCTCATAGTGAGACTGTGGGGACTCGGTATTGCTTGCTGCATGCTATTGTAAGAAGCTTTTAGGACTATTTCGGCCTTCTGAAATTTGTTCTTACCTTCCCACTGGGTTTGAGAGAAATAGCTGGAGTGATCCTGATTGAAGGCAATGCTCCCCACGTTTGCCAGGTTCATTTTGAAGTTTTAAAGTTTTCTGTGATAAAGTGAGATGCTTCCTGGTATTTGTCAATTACACTTTGAAAAGCTTTTGGTTCTGACCTGTAGGTTGTAAATTTACTATCGATGGGCCAGAAGAGGAATGTTTTAAAACTCGGAAGTGTTTAAAGATTTAGCTGGGGCTGAAAGGAGACTTAAAACGCTCACATTGCCAGCAAAAGGGGTCAAAGAAACTATAGCAGTAGGTACATGGATTGAAAAGATAATTTCTCCAGTAGAGTAATTACCGAACCCTGGTGCCATCTGTTCCATGAAGCATTTCCCAGCTCCCCATGTCAGAGTGAATTGCCTCCCCGACTCTGCTTCAACAGCACTTCAGGCTTTCTCATATACCTCTTTTATTTGTTTTATACTTAGCTGCATACACTTCTGTTTCCTTCAACAGATTGTGTGTTTCTTGAGAGCGAGTAACTTTTTACTCATCTCTGTAACTCTTGCATCTAGATCAGTGCCTAATGCTTAAGAGGTACTCAATGACCGTTGTCTGACCTAAAATGAATTTCAGAAAGCATTGTGAAAAGGAAAAAGTAAGGAACAGAAGGACTGAAGAAGTTAAAAACTAACAAAACATAAGAAAATCACACACCATGAGAGTTAAATAATATCAAATATGAGAGAATCGGTATCTCCACAGAAGTAGAGATAATAGAACAGTTTTCTAAAATTATGAAATAAGCATGTTTGCAATTTTGTAAATGATTAGTGAAGGAATAGAAACCACAATCGAGATGCTCTTCAAAAAAGATCCAGGAAAAAAAAAAAAACAGAAACAAAACAGCATATTTAGGTAAATTAAATCAAGCACTAATGGATACGATAAACAGCAAATTAAACACAGAGGAAAAAAGAAAAATCAGAATCTCATCGTCAGGTAATGATGGACTAGCAAATTTACATAAAGTCTGCTATTGAGAATAATTAGGAAAAAACTATGCATATTTTTTTAAACTCTGCTTGCAGGTATTGCATAGGCAAAGTCAGGGAGACAACAAGATGAAAAAAGCTTCTTCAAGCTTCACCTTGAATTTGAGGAATGCTTTTTCCCTTGAACTGTCTGATGACTCCAGCTGAGAGTCAGCTGAGAGTATGAGAAAATTAGCGCAGTTTTATCAGCCTTTCGCTTTAGTGGGTTAACAAATGGCGTACACCAAGATGTAGAGAAGAAGGCAGATTGGTTCCAGTAAAAAACACTGGTTTTAGGTAGACAGTTTAAGATGACGAAAAATGTGAATTGGAAATCGATCCTTGCCATTTCAGGAACTCAAGTCCATCTTTAAATTATCACAAACCCTGAAACTGGATGTAGATGATCTGGAATTACTAATGCTTCCAGTCTTTCTCTGCCCACCTAAGAGCAAGCGTATATTGTCTCTGGAGAAAGTAGACATTATTTTAGTCATCAATTAATACATAAAAGGATTCATAAAAAACTCTAGGACACAATAAAATAATCAAGTCTCAAGGATACAAGAAAATTAGCTACAAACTCCAAAAAATGAGCAACTATTATAAATATGACTCATCTAAATGTTCCATTCACAAGTGCAAAGACTCAGGCAGGGTTAAGTTTCAACAACACAGCTTATAAGAACTGTATCTTAAGTATAAGGATGTGGTAAACTTAAAAGGACAGGAAAAAAAAACATTTTCTATGCAAACAACTCATCAAGAAAAGCTAGTAGCTTTATCAACATCAATTAAAGTCAGCTTTAAGGCAACAAGCATTACTAAAAAAAATCACCACTAGATACTAAAATGTTAAATTTATCAAAAAGATAAAAATTCTAAATGTGTGTCCAAATAATGGCATGGCCTCAAAATATATGAAGCAGAAATTGACAAAAACAAATAGACAAATAGACGAATATACAATCATAGGTGGCTATTTTAACATACCTGTTTAAAAACTAATAGAAGAGCAAACAAATTAATAATAGGTATATTGAAGATTTGAACAAGGTGATTAAAAATCTGAGCATAATTGATACTACATTGGCCAAATTGCAAAATACATATTCATGTCAAGATCACACTCATCAGGGGCTGGCCCTGTGGCCGAGTGGTTAGGTTCGCGTGCTCCACTGCAAGTGGCCCAGTGTTTCGTTGGTTCAAATCCTGGGTGCGGACATGGCACTGCTTATCAAACCATGCTGAGGCTGCATCCCACATGCCACATCTAGAAGGACCCACAACGAAGAATATATAACTATGTACCGGGGGGCTTTGGGGAGAAAAAGGAAAAAAATAAAATCTTTAAAAAAAAAAAGATCACACTCATCATTTAAAAAACTTTAGGTTTGTCAGGGTGTAAATCAAGATGAAATAAATGTCAGTAGACTGAATTTATACAGGATGTGCTCTCTGTCAAAAACGGAAAAAAGCTAGAAATTGGTAACAGAAAGGTAACTTGAAAATACCCATAGGTTTGGAAATAAACTTCTAAACTTATATGTTACAGAAAAATATCATAGAGGAAATTAGAAAATATTTTAACAGAACGACATTGGAAATACTATTTTCAATAATCACTATATAGCTACAGTAATTATACTAGGTAGTGTTGCAAGAATAGACAAAATAGGAGAGATAATTCACAACAGCACAGGTATATAAGGGCACTTGGATTTTGAAAAAAGTGCCATTTCAAAGTGGTAGGGAAAGGGCCACCTTTTCAGGAACTGGCAAATTGGACATCCATATGGAACTAATGAAACTTCCCGCCCACCTCATGCCTGCACACAACGGGCAGTTTGAAATAGAATTTAGATCTAAGTATAAAGGAAAAAACTAAGACTTTTTGAAAATAACATAGGATGATATTTTTTAAAACTTGATGTAGGGAAAGAAGTTTTTAAATATAGAAATCATTAAACCTAAATAAAAATTTGGAGAAGTTGGAATATGTTAAAGTTAAAAAATCTCTGTTCATCAATAACACTCAATGTGAGTGTAAAAGACAAAACACAGATTGGGAGGAATTGTTTACAACATGTAACTCTCAAAGGGCTATTATTCAGTATACATAAATAACCTAGAAGTCAATACAAATAAGACAGTTAACTCATTAAAAATGGGCACCAATTTTGAATTGGTACTTCAACACGTGGTATTAGCTACTAAAATTGAACATAATGTGGATGCTAATCCTAGGACTACATCTGAATCATTCCAGGTTTGATCAGAGAACTGGAACCACATCAGCAATATGGACTAAGGATTTATTACTGGGAATAGACCTTCCTCAGTTGTGGGAACTGGTTAAATAGTGTTTGGAAGGCTTTGGTCTCTCTGTCTAGTGTTGGTCCTGATGTCAGAGGGCTGGCAGTCCAGAAAAGATGGAGGTGAATTGAGGGAGAGCTATGGAAACTGCAAAGGAAAATGAGAAGCTGTGAGGACAAAAAAACTCATGAGAACAAACAGAAGCAACGAGTGACAAATTGGAATCCTATTCTGCCACTAACCAATGTAATCTCAATGATGGTGTTGACATGCAGGACAAGCTGGTGCCCTTCGCTCCAGAACTGCACATGCCCCTTGCCTAGAATTCAGAAGAGCTAAAGCTGCAGATGAACAGCAACAGTGTCCGGCACTATATTGGAATACCTACTGCTTACCTTCTTCCTTCCAATTTTACGCAAATTTAATTGCATTCTATTCATTCTGCTGGTGAGGGAAGGATTCCTGCCATAGGGATGGAGAGATGATCAAATACATGACACTCAATACTGGACAGATGAGGCTGACAGTAGTTCAATTAGTCTTGTATGCTCACAGTCTAGGGAAGGAGGACACTGCGCCATGCCGGGCCACACAGGGTTGCATGTGGGAACAGAGGGAACAACCAGGGAGTGTGGAGGCAGGTTTTGGAGTGTCAAAGGGTGAGTGCCCCCTTGTTCCCACAGGATGATGTGAATCACTTGTTTGAATAATTCCACAGGTTGACAGGGAACTGAAACCCACTACTTGGGGATAAGCAGAACCCGTACCTTGTCTCCCTGAATAAGAGAGTTGTTTGGCAAGGAGACCTTATCTGAGTGAGCAGAGAGGGGAGGGGACCTTGCAGTCAGGCCATGGTACACCTAGGACCCTCCAGTTAAAATACTAACATGGCCCGATGCAAATTAAAACAGGACCTTCAAGGATTGAAATTTATTATATGACTTAATGAGTGAAGTGGTGATTATTTTTAGTGCTTTTCCATTTAATAGCCCAATTCAGTCTGTTCTTAAACATGGAAAGACTGAATAGTAAATTACCACAACCTTAACGTGTGATCCCATTCAGCAACACCTCCATTACCAAATACCCAATATTATTAAAATTACTGACTCTATCCAATCAGAAAATACTTTGCTATTATAAATTTGGCTAATATGTTTTATTCAGTTCCTACTTCAGCAATCTATTAGCCTTAATTTGCCTTCACCTCTGAAGGGACACAATACCCCTTTACCAGGCTACCTCAGCAGCCTGCTCATTGCACACAATCTTTGCAGTCAAGATCTTAACTGCATCCGCCTGTCTCCAGCATCACAGGGATGACATTACGTATACTAAAGCCATGATACAAAACCTCACCAGGACACTCCTAATTCTCTTTGGGGTTCCTGGCCTTGCTGACAGTGACCAAGATGCTCATTTCACTTCTCAGAATGTGCAATGCTGGGCTCCTGAAGAAGGCGTTTAAGGGAACTGTCACCTTTCCTATTGGCCCCAGGCGGCTAGCTTGATTGAGAGACCTACTGTGCTTCTCAGAGAACTCCTATGTAAGTCACAAAGTGGCATATAGACCACCTGCTGGGCCTCAGTATTGCCACAGGCATTGGTTAGTCTAAATTCCTTACCCCTGGGCACACGCACAGTCTACATCAATGCCTCAGGGGCACTCAATTACCCTTACTGGCCATACAGGCCCTCTAAAATTCATTTTGATGACAATATCATCATGTGCCACTCACCATTCTGCTCTAGTGCCTAGTTTGCTTCCTAAGGAGGTACTTCTCCAGCTCCCCAAAGGTTTCAGTCATGGTCACCACCAGTTTAAGCTGAAGTCAAGGCATCAAGCAGTCAATCGTGGTAGAAGGCCTAAAATTAAAGGTCAATATTAGGTGGTATCTTGACATCTGGTGGGATGGAAGGGCCTCAAATGGCCTAGACCAAAATTCTCCTCTCTACTCTGCTCCCACGGTAAGGTCCCTTAGCCTTACAATCCTCCTTATAAAGAGGAATAGAGACAGTTCTTGGTGATTCCAGAGTAGGAGTTTCAGAATTAAACCACGGAATTATTTAAACAAGTCAATCACATCCACATCCTGTCATGGGAACAAAGGGACACCTCACATTCTTGATACTAAAAAATCATGCCTCCCACAAATTCTGATTTTTCACTCTGTTCCCCAAATGCAACCCTGTGTGGCCCTGCATGGAGCAGTATCCTTCTCTCCCAGTCTGTGAATATGTGACTAATGAATCGCCCTATTCCTTTCTGTCCAGTGTCAGTGGCCTGTGTTTGTCCATCCCTCTAACTCTAGGGTGTGAATCCCTCCCTCACCAACGGGTAGAAGACAGGATGAAAACAGAGGAAAAGAAGGGAAGGGGGGAGGGAGGAAATGAATTAAGATCATAAACATAGGATCTAGAATTTAAAAGAAATGTGACTTTTTTACCCCCCCCCCCAATGAATTAAGAACATATATTACTTGTATTTGTTCTTAGGTCATTGATCCTAGGGCGAGTTTTTATTTTTTTTGTTGTTCGAAAAATAAGTATTTTCTTCTAAATATTTCTTGGTTGACTGATTGCTTTATTGATTTTTCAGATATGTTACTGTATCTTTTCTACAATGTATTTCTATTCCTTTGGGAAAGTGGGGAAACCGTACGATTTTTTTGAATGGTATTTACAGTATAGTAAATGCATTCCAAGAAGAAAATATACTCAGCACCGCTAGCTGTAAAATAAAAGCCAAAGCTCCTTCATAAACATTAACACCATCCTTATGGTGTCTGTCATCAGCATTTTACTGGGGATGTCAACACTGTCCTATTACTAAAGATAGAAGAAATGTAGAAAATTTGGTTCCATTATGGAACTCTCGAAAATGCTTAATATTAAAAGTCTACTTTCTAACTTAAGAAATTATATTTAGAATTTGTATATAAATATAAATAAATATATAAACATATATGTATATATGTATGTACATATTGCATTCTCTACAGGCACATAGCAAAAAAATACAGTTCAAAATATTGTTTGTATTTTTTTCCTGCTCGCTTTCATTTGCGATCTCACTTAGAAAGAAGGGAACAGACTTTCTAATATGCCCTAGATAAATCGTTTCTAAAGAGGAAGAGAGGTAGATGCATTTTAATTGAGACAAAACCCTAGTCCTAGGAGTTCTTTAATAAATCATCCCTTGCTGTGTCAAAAGCATAAATAAGAACAGATATCCCTTTTCCTTTTGGCTTCTCTAAGCACTCCAAATTCCTTCAAGTCAACTACCTTCTGAAGTAAAATGGTAGTTATGATTCTCTATGTCTATAGATGGCAAAGAGACATAAATAAATGAACAAATGAATGAATAACTAATTGTTGAAAACAGCAAATAATGTTGTTTGCTTGTTCGCTTTTTATTGTTGCTGCTTTTTAGAAATCATTACCATCTCTGAACTTGTACAGCATAGGAATTTGGTTATAATAAAGAGTATGATGAGGCACATCCCTGTTCATTTTTGTTCTCTAATCTAAATGTTGTCTTTGAGGTTTGAGTAGACATTTTATAACATGATAGCAATTAAAAGTTCAAAAGCATCAAATGGTAACGATGTTGCAATAAAACTTCCAAAGAAAAGCCTTGAGCACTAAATCATAAATTCTAAATAATATGACACATCCTTCAAATAGGCTGTCTTTAAAACATATTGTCATCATTCTTGATCAGTGAGAACAAACAATTTTCGGGGGAAATGATCACATTAATCTCATGCTATTGTGTAATATAAGAGCTCTATTATATTGTAAAAATTGGTTTACTGAACAAGAGGAAAGTATAATGATGGGCCCATGAACATACCTAAAATTAAGTAGATGTACTTGTTACTTTAACTTTAGATAGATGAAACATGTACTTGATTTTATCCATCTAGACTAGGAGTGCACTAACTATGGCCTATGGGCCAAATCTGACCCACCATTGATTTTCATTAGTAAAGATATATTGAAGCACTGTCTGTCCAATTCTGTGGCTTATTGTCTAAGGCTGCCTTTGCTCTATAAAGCAGAGTTGAGAGGTGAAAAACAGAGCATATCAAAATAAGTTTAGGGGGCTGCCCCGTGGCCGAGGGGTTAAGTTCGCACACTCTGCTTGGGCGGCTCAGGGTTTCACTGGTTCGGATCCTGGGTGCGGCCATGGCACCACTCATCAGGCCATGCTGAGGTGGCGTCCCACGTGCCACAACTAGAAGGACCTACAACTATAATACACAGTTGTGTGCTGTGGGGCTTTGGGGAGAAGAAGAAGGAAAAAAAAAGAAGATTGGCAACGGATATTAGCTCAGGTGCTAATCTTTAAAAAAATTTTAAAAAATGAAAAAACAAGTTTGGAATGGGAGTTGCAAAAACTCCAGGAATTGGAACTTACATTACTGTGGTGTGGATAAAGGAACTGAGGTGGAAAAGTCAGAGGATCTTGGTAGATTCGATAGTCTTTCCTGGGGCAAAATCAAGTTTGAGACTATGTGTGTCCTGAAAACATGTCAGAGGAACTTGCTGGACTATGTCTGACATATGTATGAGTAAGCCCTCAGTTAAGTTGGGTTACAAATGGTAATAAGGCATCATTCTGATTTACATCTGTTTTTATTTAAGCTTTGCTAATAAGGGAAGGAAACATTTTTAATTGTCAAGTTGTGTGCAACTTGCATATTGTCATTCACTTTAATTCCTGAGAGATGATAGGTACTATATGTTTGATAATCAATTCCTATTATTTTATTATTATAATTAATCCTACAGCCTGAAAGGTAATGGAGTGCATTGTTCTAGGAAGAGAATATATTGTAAGAGAGTAAGAGTATTTAAGTAACTAATAAATATTTAAAGTGTAATTTTTTTTTTGTGAGGAAGATTGGCCCTGAGCTAATATCTGTTGCCAACCTTCCTCTTTTTGCTTGAGGGATTTTGTTGCTGAGCTAATATCTGTGTCAATCTTCCTCTATGTTGTATGTGGGACACCACCACAGCATGGCTTGATGAGCAGTGTGTATGTCCGTGCCCGGGATCTGAACCAGCAAACCCCCAGCCACTCAAGTGTACCTCGTGAACTTAACCACTATGCCACTGGCCCAGCCCCTGAAATGCGTTTTTAAAGACAATTTTGTTAGCATCATAGAAGCTTTTTTGTGGTCAAGTAAGTTTTAGAATTTGTGTAGAAAGAATTTAAAATTCACTTAATTAATTGGCCATGATTCAGATAAAGTTTTGGTCAGCAAAACCCATAGAAATTCAGGCATTAAAATAATAAGGCACATTTCTGACACACTTTCCAACACGAGAAAGTAGGAGGAAACTGAATGGAGTTTAGCAAGCATTATGCAGAGGAATAAAAATGCCTGAGAACACAGAAAGATGGTTTGGAATTGTGAATAAAACGTATTCATAAGTAGCAGAGCCGAAAATCCTCTCAAGCGCTCTGCCGGTTATTTTTTCCTGCTATCATAATGGTGAAAACCAGTAGTAAACTACATCTCCCCTGCCTGTAGGCATCACTGCATGGAATAAAGCAACAGAACAACACGGCCTCAGGAGCTGGTGGACGTCATGAGCTGGTGGCATCCCCAGGGTCGACTTGGGTGGAGGTAGCCGCTGCATTAGTTGCCCCCCCAGCCTCTCACACTTGTGCTGACAAAGAGGATTTAGTGACCAGTGAATGCAGACTAGAAATACCCAATTGTTCAAGTACCCTATGGACTAGCTCTCCCTTTGAAAGCCTTTTGACTTCTTGTAAAAGATAAATCTACCCTAATTTTTTTAAAACATGCTGTATATAGGTATTTCAAAGAATATTCAACCAGCCCCAAGCCAATTCCAAAGAATTATCTCAAAAAGAAATTCTAACAAGAATGGAATGGATAAAAGTTGTAGAGTTCACCTGAAATGACTATTCTGAAGTTAAACACATACTGAGATGCATAAAACCTGTTGTGTTCGTGATAACATCAGTCTCATTAGCAGATACATATGAATATATTTTCACACCTCATATACCTCTGAATCCAAATCATAAGACTATCTGCTTCAATTAATGAAAGGCAGATTACGAAGGGAGAGAGGAGCACCTAGAGAATTATATTAGAACAACAAAGCTATTAGTAACAGCACAGAAGCACTAGAGTGTTTTAAGTAAAAGCACAGTTTACTTTTCGAGTCCATGTTCTAAAGACAAAATGAAACCTCTAAGTACATTTGCATACATTAATACAAGAAGGATTTTTAGAAAAAATTAAAACCAATATCTACTCTAATATTTAATCATCTTCTTTGGTTGCCTCTCCAATGACCTAAAAAAGCAAGTGTACCAGGAAAACTATTTGTTAAGAAAATAAATAGTGTTTGGCCAAAGAGTTATTCACTGAAATGAGATCATCTGACCCTATCTCAGTTAATTATACTGTTTAACATTCCAACTTATAAAAGTCCCCGCATCCTTTTCAAAAATATCTTGGGTATGTTTCTATCTGCTGAAGCTTACATCTGGTTCGCTTCTTCTTTCTAGACTAGATATTAAGACGATCAGCCCTTTATTTTTCCCTAGACTCCTATGCAGTGATATGCACAGTGCTCCGGAACACATGCTTCATTTACCAGGAGCAAGAACCCTGCGGCGCGTCTCCAGCCTGAGGCACTGATACGCAGCACTTCAGTTAATGGAAGTGATTCTACGGCACACTGGTCTCTTACAGGTATTCACTGCTGAAGGAAGCAGCTTAGGCCTCAATAGTCTCTCCAAAAGAAAAGCAAAGCTGTTTCAAGTGGTAGAATAAGAACTAAAAGAGTAATTAAAAGTTCTTTAAAATTATATATATGTATGTATGTAGGTGTGTGTATATATGTGTGTGTAGTTGGAAAATACTAAATTAGTGAAAGATAATTGTTTTCTCTATTTTTAAAAATTATATAGACTTCTAGTCATTAATTATTCCACTGACAAGTTATGTATTATATGAGAGATCAAACTTAAAACTGGAGAAACTAAGGCAGAAGAGGTGTTGGTTTTCATTTCAATAACTTTTCAAAAATAAATATTGTTCAGGTTGGAGTCTGGAGAGTTGACTCTGGTTATGTATTTAAAATGTTACATTATTAGACAAATGACATTAAATTACAGAAATTACTGCAGCTATGACTAAAGAAATATTTTATTTCTAATAAGTGACTTTCTTGAGCAAAATTGTCAAAAACATGCATGATATGGCTATAATTTCACTGCAGAATCTTTCACCTTGCATGTGATTTGTCATGTTCACACGTCTTCAATTCATCGAGCAGCTGTGCATTCAGAGAATGGGTGATAGAAAAATGGGGAAAGAGAGAGAACACAATTGCCCTTTTAAATCCACTCTTCTCTTCTGAGTGCAGCTAGAAGGGGATGCCTCCTAAAACAAATGAGCGTCTTCTGGCAAACTAGAACCACAAACCCTAGTGGACCATTTCACTATGACACTAATGCTTAATGATTACATTCCTACCTCATAAAGATGCAGAAAAACAAGTTTCCAACTCTACCCTAATTTCCAATAATAATTGAAAAGTACCTTATCTATCCCGTAAATAATTAAATTAACCAAGTAATCAGGGCAATTGATTTAATCTCGTTCCAAACACAGATCTAAAATACTCAAATTAAAAATGTTTAAAATACAACATTGTTTATTGCCTCACTTGCCAGCTCTTTTTCCTGTAACCCTTATTTCTATAAATCACTCCCAGATCCAGTTATAAAATAAATAAGTCACGGGGATGTAATGTACAGCATAGTCAATAATATTGTAATAATGCTGTATGGTGACAGGTGGTAACTAGATAGCATAATGATCATTTCATAATGTATGAAAATATCAAATCACTATATGGTACACCTGAAACTAATATAATATTGTATGTTAATTTTACTTCAATAAAAAAGCAAAAAAAAATCCCACCCAATGTATTAGAAATTGTCTTAATAAAAACTGAGGATACAAGAAAATTGTTTAATTTAAAATGTTTTTTCTGCATTGAAGCATATACTCAATGTAATTTCAAAACTTTAAAAAGATTTTAATGTTTTGGCTAATATAACATTGACTACATTTGAAGAGAAATTTGAAGTCCCAGCACTATGGGGTCACTCCTCTTGTATGCAAAACTTATATTCTACCATATATTTAAATACATTTCTTATTTAATTTTAAAAAGCATCCAACAATAGACACATTAAGACTGAAATTAAAGACAATACTATTTATAACCTGTCCAAAGACAGTGAAATAACTAGGTAGAAACTTAAAAAAAATGTACAGAATCTATGTACTAAAGATAAAATCGCTTATGAAAGAAATTAAAGAATATTCAAATAAATAGAGAGACGTACTATGTTCATGGACTGGAAGATTCAACATAAGAAGGTTTTAATTTTCCCCAAATTGACCTATGCATTTAATGAAATTCCTATCAAAATCTTAAAAAAGTTTTCTGTAGACATCAACATGCATATTCTAAAATTTAGATGGAAAGAGACAGGCCTCAAATAGCCAAAATGATCTTGAAATAGAAGAATAAAGTGGAAAGAATCACTCTGCCCAAGATTAAGTCCTACTGGATAGCTATAGTAATAAAGAAAGTATGGTTTGGGCACAGGGATGAACACCACAAATCAATGGAACAGAATCCAGAACCCAGAAACTGACCCAGAAAATATGTCCAATTGATTTTTTACAAAGATGCAAAAGCAATTTATTGGAAGAAGGATAGCCTTTTCAACAAATGATCCTAAAGCAACTGGACATCCATGGGCGGGGCAACCTTGACCTACGTCTCACACCTTGTACAAAAATTAACTCAAAGTGGATCATAGATTTAAATATTAAATGTAAAACTAAAACAAAAACTTTAAAAAACATGAGAAAGTCTTAAGGCTCTAATGTGAAGCAGGGTTTTTAGACACATAAAAGGAAAAATTGTTCAATTAGATATCATCAAAATTAGAAACTTTTGCTCTGAAGAAGACCCTTTTAAGATGATGAAAAGACAAGTACAGACTGGGAAAAGATATTTTCAAATGACATGTCTGAGAAGGACTAGTATCTAGAATATATACAGAACTCGCAAAACTCAAAATTAAATAAAGAAACAATTCAATTAGAAAATGGGCTAAAGAAATGAACAGCCATTTCACCTAAGAGGATGCAAAGATGGCAAATAAACACAAATAAGTATTCAACATCATTAGATATCAGGGAAATGAAAATTAAAACTGCCATGAGATATCACTACATAGGTAACAAAATTGCTAATATGAAAAGTAGTGACATCATCAAATGCTATGAGAATGCAGAAAACAGGAAATAATATACTGCTAGTGGGAATGTAAATTTGTACGGCTACTTGGAAAAATAGTTTGACAGTTTCTTCTAAATTCACATGCAATTACCATGTAACCCAACAAGTAAAATCTTGGTCATTTATCCCAGAGAAATGAAAATTTATGTTTACTCAAACCTGTACACGAATGCTCATAAGTTTTATTTGTAGCAACCAAAATTGGAAACAGCCCAGATGTCCTTCCAGGGATGAATGGTTAAACAATCAATGATATATGCACAACATGGAATACTAGTATACAATAAAAAGAAATAAAATATTGGTAAACACAATAACTTAGATGAATTTCAAGGGAATTATGATGAGTGAAAAATGCCAATCCCAAAAATTAACATAGTACAAGATTTTGTGTAATTACATGCTATATGATAACATTCTATTTTTTTTTTTTTTAAAGATTGGCACCTGAGCTAACAACTGTTGCCAATCTTCTTTTTTTGTTTTTCTGCTTTTTCTCCCCAAATCTCCCCAGTATATAGTTGAATGTTTTAGTTGTGGGTCCTTCTAGTTGTGGCATGTGGGACACCACCTCAATGTGGCCTGATGAGTGGTGCCATGTCCGCGCCCAGGATCTGAACCAGCGAAACCCTGGGCTGCCAAAGCGGAGCACGTGAACTTAACCACTTGGCCTCGGGGCCAACCCCTATGATAACATTCTTGAAATGACAAAAATGATAGAAATCGAGAACAGATTAGTGGTTATCAGGGTTTAGGGGAAAGGTGGGTGAGGTCGTCAAATGGCAACAGAAAGGATCTTTGTGGTTATAGTATACTATAGCATAGGACTTGGTGGTTATAGCATATATTCACTACTTGACTGTAGTGCTGAGTACTTGAACTTACTTAAATTAGTTAAGACTAAATATACACATAAATGAGTACATTTAAAACTGGGAAATGAAGAAGATTGGTGGATTGTGTCACTGTCAATTTCTCAGTTTTGATGGTATACTATAATTTTGAAAGATATTATCATTGGTAGAAACAGGGTAAAGAATACATGGTATCTCAGTATTATTTCTTACAATTATGTGTTAGTCTCAATTATCTCAAAATGAAAAGTTGAGTTAAAGAAATCATCCAATCCATTTTATTTTCTAGCATTGGGACAACATTAGAGTAAACTATAAATTTCAATGGTAAAGGGTCTATAAGTTTCAAAGTCTTAGTAATTCAATCTGATTTTTCCACACAAGGTCAGAGAATACTTCTTGGGATAAAATGAAAGATCTAAATTCTTATGCTATAAATTATAAATCTGTGAATTTCTGCTTCTGAAATAGAGGAGTGAGTTTCTAACACACTGATTCTTATACAAATAATAGTTATAAATTCTGGAAAAAAAAAATTTAAGTAAAAACTACCTGAGGTCTCTGGATTTGAACAAAAGTAGGCAGATTGTAAAGTGGAAATGAAATTTGGAACAAGTCTATTTTTGTAGGTCGTGGTGGCACTGGGAGCTTAAACGCTGCTGGAAAACCTTCCACCTTTCTGGACAAAGAAAAGAGT
This sequence comes from Equus asinus, assembly GCF_041296235.1. Lineage (NCBI taxonomy): Eukaryota > Metazoa > Chordata > Mammalia > Perissodactyla > Equidae > Equus > Equus asinus. The sequence goes on from NC_091794.1 coordinate 56,387,928, forward strand.
GAGAAGACCCCAGAAAAATCTGGGCAACTGAAGAGAGAGGAAAGGAGAAAGCCAGAGAAGGGGAACCTTTAAATATATATATATACACACACACATATATATGTATATATAAAAATTATATTTTATATAAAATATAAAATATATAAATAAAATATAAATATAAAATATAAAAAATATGTAAATATATATACATTTAAATATAAAACACAAGTCCTTGGCAAAACATTCAACCAAGCAGGTAGGGGGCCAACTGATTATAGTTTGTATAAAAATATATGAATTGTGAACTGAGCATTTACCATCAAAGTATGCACTTGAGCCTAAGTAAGTTAGCTGCCTGGTAAAACTCTGGAAGAATATAATAATATGCAGAATCTATACAATATGACGTTCAAAACATCCAGAATACAATCCAAAATTATTCACTATATTGAGTGGCTAGAAGATATGACCTATTTTCAAGGAAAGAAAACAATGCATGTCAACCTCCAGATGACACAGATGTTGGAATGATCAGACAATGACTTTAAAGCAGCTATAACAATTCTGGTCAGTGAAGCAAAGGAATATAAGCTCATAATTCAAAAAGGAGAAATATCAGCAAAGAATTGGTAATGCAATAAAATAACGAGACAAAATTTTACAATGAAATTATAATTTGTAACAAAAAATATGCTGAGTAATTTTAATTTAATTGCAGAATGGAGAGGGAAGAAAAAGTGTCAATGAAATAAGATGGAGTAATTGAAATGATCAAATCCGAGGAGCAAAGAGAAACATGATTTAAAAGGTAAAACAGAGCCTCAGGGACTTGTGGGATAATTTCAAAAGGCCTTAAATACAAGAAATTGATGTATTACAGGGAAAGGAAAAAGAAGTGACAAAAATTTTTTGAGGCCAAAAAACCTTCCAAAATATGGTTAAAGATTAAAATTTGAAGATTCGAGAGGCTTATCTATCATAGAAAATTTCCAATCCTCAAATATTAATGCAGTGAATTATCTATGGATGTATACACACATAAGGGGAAATACAAAAGACGAATTTTCTTTTTTACTATCTTTAAAATTTATAGGACTATATAGATCAAAACGTACAGCGTTACCTTTAAATACATGTTAGAAATAAAGTAAGGTCTAAAACTCAGTGACCTAAGCAAGGTTTCACCTTAAGCAACTAAGAATAAAAAAGAAAAAGTTTAAGACACACTAATAAAAAAAGGAAATAATAAAGATAAGAGTAGATTAAGAAATTGATAAATTCCTACCTAGAAAAATCCGGAAAAAAGAGATATAGAACAAATCACCAATATTAGAAATTAAACTTATAATATCAAATCCTGCAGACTTTAAAAGGTAAATAAGAGATTATTCTGAACAACTTTATGGCAATACATCTGATGACACATGAAATGGACAAACTTATTAAAAGATAAAAGCTAACAAATTTTACTCCAAAGAACTAGATGTCATGAATAGTTTATTTACTACAGAAATTGAATTTTTAATTACATGTCTTTGCATAGAAAAAGAAAAAACCTCCAGTCCTATATTGCTTCATTGCCAAATACACCAAACATATAAGGAAGAAATAATACCAAATCAATAAAAACTTTTTCTAAATTGTCGTAAGAACATTTAGCGTGAGATCTACCCTCTTAAATTTTTAAGTGCACAGCACAGTATTGTTAACCATAGGCACAATGTTGTAGAGCCAGTCTCTAGAACTTATTCATTTTGCATCACTGAAATTTTATACCCATTGAACAGCAACTCCTTGTTTGCCCCTCTCCACGCAGCCCCTGAGAACCACCATTCTATTCTCTTTCTGAGTTTGACTATTTTAGCCCCTCATATAAGCGGAATTACACAGTATGGTTTCCATGTCTTGGCTACTGGGAATAATTCCACAGTGAACATGGAGCAAAAGCCTTGAATAGATATTTCTCCAAAGAAGACATACAAATGGACAATAGGTATATGAAAAAATGCTCCACATCACTAAACATCAGAGAAATTCAAATCAAAACCACAATAAGATATCACCTCATCCCTGTTAGGATGGCTATTACTTATTAAAAAAAAAAGATAAGTGTTGGCAAGGATGTGAAGAAATTGGAAACCTTGTATACTGTTAATGGGAATGTAAAATGGTGCAGCTACTATGGAAAACAGTATGATGATTCCTCAAAGAGTTTAAAAAATAAAAGAATTACCGTATGATCCAGCAATCTCACTTCTGGGTATATATCTAAACCAACTCTTTAAGAAAACAGAACATGTGGGAGCAATCCCAAATCATCTTATGAGTCTGGCATTACTTTGATACCAAAATCATACAAGGATATTGCAAAAAATTACATAAATTCACAGACCAATATCCCTCATGAACATAGACACAAAAATCCCTAACAAAATATTAAGCAAAACCAGCAACTTATACAAAAGACAATATATTTTAACTATTTTGGGTTTATACAAAGAATATAAAGTTAATTTAACGTTAAAAAAATCAATCAATGCCTTCTACGATACTAACAGAATAACGGAGAGAAAACTTGCGATCACTTCTTTAGACACAGAAAAGCTATTTGATAAAAGTAAGAAACATTCATGTAAATATTTGCAGCGACCTAGAAATAGATGAGCTTTCTTCAATCTGATAAAAGATATCTACAAAAATCCTACAATTAATATCATACTGAGTGTTTAAATATATATCACTTTCCCCAATATTAAAACAAAAAAGCAAGAATGTGCACCCTGAACATTTCACTCAATGTTATACTTGGGGTTTTAGACTTTACAACTAGGGAAGGAGAAGAAGGTCATAGAAATCAGATTTTAAAAAAGTAAAACTTCCTAGTTGCAAATTACATATTATTTACACAGAAAATCATTAGAGATTTAAAAAAATACTTGAACTAATAAAAGAACTTAGCAAGTTTGCATATACAAGGTTAATATACAGAAATCAGTAATATTTCTATAAACCAGCAGCTGAAAAAATTAGAAAGTGAATTTAGGAAAATAATTCCACTTATACTACTATCAGCAACCATTAAATTTTTAGGAATAAATTTAGCAAAAGATGTGCGATATCTCTGCTGAAAACTACGGAACACGGATACGAGAAATTAAAGCAGACCCAAATAATTGACCAGATATAATACCAAGTCTTCTAATCGATTTTCATGGTTTATAACAAGGTTTGTTGTCCAGCTACAGCCCACGGGCAATATCTGGCCCTTGGCATGTCTTGTAAATATGTTTTATAGAGCATGGCCACTCTCATTCATTTACATATTGCCTATGGCCACTTTCATGACACAACTGCAGAGGTGAGTATGTGAAAGAGATGTAAGACCTACTAAACCTAAAATATATACTATCTGGTCCTTTGTCAAAAAAGTTTACTGACCCTCTGTATGTTAGATTACAATTAGTTTTTGTATATTAACCTGTATTCTGTGACTCTGCTAAATTCACTTACTTCATAGCTGTTTTGCAGATTCCCTGTGGAAATGCTGGCTCTGCTGAAGGAAGAAAGGGATTAGACAAGGAAGTAGCTGCTGGACCTAGGGAACACATTTTAGCAGTTGCCAGGAGAGTAAGGGTGGGACTAGATCCTGCGTGTGTTTGACAAAGGAGAGTGGAGCATCAAGTTTCAGAGTGGAAAACGTATCGATATGAGAGTTAAGTCCATGATACAGAGCTCGAGAGATGGTACAAGTATGCTGCTAGGCAAGATAATATGCTCCTAGCATCAGCGTGTGCATCTGTTCCTTTCCCCCAAGTCCCATCGTGATGACCCAGCAGGCCCAGAGGATGCTGCACACGCAGCGGTTCTGCATTGCAGCTGAGGGACGTGAAGTTTGCGGAATAGGCTGTTGTACAGAAAATGATAAGCAAGCCTGTTCTTTGTCACAGAGGGGAAATTTTCTCATCCCTCAAGGTTGCGTGCTGCCAACACACCACAAATTTCCAGAATAGAGAGGCCAGAGCCTTGCTTTGCTGTCAGGAACAAGCAGAGACACTCAGATCATAAGAAAATGCCACAGACTGGGCAGCTTAAACAACAGAAACTTATCTTCTCAGAGTTCTGGAGGCGAAAAGTGGGGGATCAGGGTGCAAGCAATAGTTGGGTTTGGTGAGGCCTCTCTTCCTGGACTGCAGGCAGCTGCCTTCTTGTTCTCATATGGCTGGCAGGCGAGGAGGGGGTTGAGGGGGCAGAGAGAGGGAGAGGAAGAGAATAGCTCTCTAGTGTCTCTTCTTACAAGGACACTAATCCCATCAGGAGGGCCCCACTCTCATGACCTCATCTAAACCTCATCACCTCACATGAGCCCTGTAGCCAAATCTCACCACGTTTGGGTTAGGGCTTAAACATTCGAATCTTGAGAGGACACAATTCATTCCACAGCAAGGCCTGTATCAGATTGGCTCTTCCAACGTTTAAGTTAAATGACGTAGTAACTCAAAAGTGTTCCCTGGATTTAGTGACCATGAGGTTAGTAGTAAACCTGGAGTTAAGGTTTCAGTGGTATGTTTCTGGCAGAAGTCAGATTGGAAGGGATGAGATGCAAATAGGAGATTGAGAAAGCAGAGCCAGAATATAAACTTGGAAAATATTTTTAAGTCTAATGAGCTCGTGGTATTAATGTGCTCAAGGTGTTAATTGCAATTAATGTTACCATTTTCTAGGATCATTTCAAGGTTTCAGTGAATCTGACTTTGAGTCACTGTCATAAACGTTTTGATAGGAATATTATTTACATAAAATGAAGATTCTACATGTTGCAGCACAGTTTAAGATTTAAAGGAAAATCTTTTGCTCTTTGTTGTTGCCTTTGTTTGTTGTGTTTGATAAACATGGAATGCTTTTGTAATGGCTATTTGCTAATTAAGGCCACACAATTAAGACAACAAGAAAACTTCCACTTATTTAATGTCTCCTATATGCTAGGCTCAACATTTTTATCTCTTTTAATCCTCCGAACAATCCTGTGACATGATTTTTTTAAATTACCATTTTACATACCCCATTAATATGAGGCAGTGTCTGAATTTAAAGCCTATCTTCTCATTCCTGGCCTAATATTCTTCCCACTACTATATGCGTCTTGGAGAGATATGCCATGGCTTATGCAGCGAGCATTGAGAAAGCCAACCAATTAAAGATTCAAGGAAGGAAGAGGTGGAGGAAAAGGGAGCTCAGAGATCACTGTAACGACATTCTCAGATGCCTGTCACTGTGATCATTGAGAAAAAGAGGCAAATTCATAGGTTATTTTTATTTTTCATAAAAAATAAAATGCATAGCTTTAGAATTAGCAAGAGGCTTTCTAGAACTAAATTTGAAACTGCAGCGAAAATGTCATAAATATCTTTTATAATGAAAATATTGTTAACTGATTAGTGTACAAAGGTTATAAGTGACACTCGATAATCATTATGGAAAGGTCTGACTTTGAAATACCTGGTCCTCAATTTTAATTAAAGGAATCTTTGCTAGATCTTTGAAAGAACAATCAGTATAGCTGATTAGCAAATACACTAACAGAAAAAAGTTTTATTTTTTTCATAAGATATGGAAACATCATAGCTTGTAACAATACTTAAATTTACAATAGCAACATTTGAAAAGAGAACTGTTGAAAACTTTTGTCAATATCACCTCTAGGGTCTCTATCAGGACATACAACTGAATGGATTAACTTTCTCATATGTCGTAGTTCTCTCAGTGGTTCTCTCATATACAGTCCTGCACCTCCTAACAATGTTTCCGTCAACCACGGACTGCATGTAAGATGATGGTCCCATAAGATTAGTACCATAAAGCCTACATGTGTAGTGGGTACACCACCTGGGTTTGCGTAAATACACTCTGTAGTGAAATCGTCCAAGGACACAATTCTCAGAATGTATCCCTGTCATTAAGGAACACATGACTATATTGAGAGATAACATAACTTCTCATACATTGAGACAGTGAGTACGTGTCCTTTAGGAAACTGAAGATACACTAATAACGTAGAGCAATTACTTTGGACCCAGCAGTGTTCAAATTCCAGATCTTCCACTTATAAGGTATGTGACATTTCAAAAATTACTTAGCCCCTCTAAATGTTAGTTTCCTCATCTAGGCAATGTGTATAATAACCACTAACATATTTCTTTAGGATAATGAAATTATCATCATTAGCATGTTGTAAATGCAATAAATGACTTCTATTTTTTTTCATTATTAGGAATGAGTCAAGTATTTTCTTATAATATCCATCTGAAAGCTTAGAGACTTACTTGAAATCACTCTCTAGATCATCCTGGCCTCCTCCTGAGTGATAGATTGGAAAACAAACTCCTCAAAATAAAAAAATGTTAAATATGAGACAGCAAGACGTCTGTCAAAAAAGATACTATCACCTCTGGACTTCTTTATTGGCATGGTAAAAGAAAGGAACTGGGGTGTGATCGAGGGAAACAGAATTCTTTTAGAAGCCTCTATTTTAAAAAAGACAGGCCAGCATAAATGCAATTTTTATGACTTGAATAATGATTTTCCTTATGCCCTGCTCTGAGTGGTGTCCGAAGGAAATTAGGACTACATCATTTCTCCTTCTTGTTAAATTAGACGCATGAAGAAAACAAAATGTGGGGCTCTTTTCGAATATAATCTTACCTCCTTTTCTTTCTCTAAACCTCTTTTTTACCTAGAGGGCTTGATAATGGAAAATATTTTATAATTGAATATGATTTTTAAATTACCTCAAATATCTTCAAAAGCAGGCCAGCATTTGTGAAATAGTGTCTCTCCTGAATATCCCCAGACCCAGTATATCATTCTACCTTAACATAAAACTCCCTGGATCTACAAGTCCATTACTCATACAGCTATGTGTGTTGGTAGTTAAATCCTGAGTCCAGCTAATGTATGAGAAAGAGCACGTTAATTCAATTCTTATTTCAATGATTCAGGTAGGGTCCTTTATCCCTCCTTGTGTTGTAACAGCTTACTGAAGAAGCCATACTTCGTGCCTGTGTATACAGTTTTCTCCCTTAAACTACCTGGAAGAGCTAAGACCTAAGCACTCAAGCAACCAGCAAGCACTGGGCCCTGCAGGTCACACCGGGGACAGAACATATGGACTGGTCTTCTCTACCCCTTAAAGATCCTTAAAGAGAAGAATGACCAAAGCAAACAAACAAAAACAGCAAGCAGAATAGGAGAAAGGTGAACAGAAAATAGAGATCATGGTGAATTTCCAAGAACAACAATGAACAGAAGCCACAGTCTCAGAAGGGACTTGAGGCAGAGACGAGAGCTGATCTTTCTGCAGAGACCTGAAGTGGCTACAGATTAGGAATCAGCAAGGACGGAGGGTGGGGTAAGAATGTGAGACAGGAACCTCAGCAATTTTTCTCTAGGGAGTGTCTGAGGATTAGCTCTGCTGCTTGACATCCCTGTCCACTTGCCCATGGAATTTACTTCCAGGTAAAATCAGTTGCTCTGTTTGGCCTTGACAATTGCAAAGGCTGCCTGGAACGATCAGGGACACCTTTGGATATTGACATTTCATAGATTTCCTGTCCATATTCCTGCACAGAGGATGAGGGTGCCTGGCTACTGGCCATTCATTTATTCGTTCTTTCCATGAGTATTTGTTCAGATAGTCTTCCAGATAATGGGATACAGAAGTGAATTGAACAGACTAAACTCCCAGGAATCATGAAGCGTACATGCTGGAGGAGGAAGGCAGGGAACACCAATAAACACGCACATGGACAGTGCATAATGTATGTATGGGTAAATGGTATGGAGAAAATAAAGCAGGGCAGAAGGAATAGGAAACGTATACGAACATGTGTGTGCCTGTGTGATGGCGGGGGTGGGGGTTGGTCCACAGCCAGCGGGAGCACCTCAGCAACAAGCGCAGTGCTGCGTATCAGACCTTCTTCGATCAGGAGGATGGCCTAGTTTAGAAACAGAACTACTTCTAGAACAGCAGAAAATACTCATACCAGCTACCCACCTTATTAAAAATACTCATACCAGCTACCACCTTATTAAAAATACTCATACCAGCTGCCCACCTTATTAAAAATACTCATACCAGCTGCCCACCTTATTAAAAATACTCATACCAGCTGCCCACCTTATTAAAAATACTCATACCAGCTACCCACCTTATTAAAAATACTCATACCAGCTACCCACCTTCTTTTATTTATTAAAAATAAAAGAAGCAGAAATCACTAGACATTTGAAACACATACACAACACAAAAAAAGAAAACCAAAATAAACAATTAGGATTACTGAAAGTGAAATAAAAGGTGATAATTTAGAAAAGAGGATATGTTTTAAATTCTTATTAATAATCTTAAAGCTATCCAGAGACACAGAGAGGCTCTGAAAACTTGAGCATGCTTGTTGAAAGAATTGAAACAAAGAGATACTTGATCATGATCTCAGTATATGATGTGAGAGACAAACACGCTTCACCCTTAAAAGGACGCAAAGCGAATCCATCTCTAATAATACAGAATGCTGGAAGGAAATTGAACAATGCCTGTAAAGTTACATGGAAAATTAATTCTAAACACAATTTTATACACAGCCAAATTCAATAAATTAAGAAATTTTTCAGAGGAGCTAGCATTCACAAGTTTGCTTAACATAGGCAGTTTCTGAAAGACAAAATATTTTTGAAAAGAAGATTTATTCCAGCAAAACAAAAAATGATACTGAGATAAAATCTTAAGTTCTGTAAAAACTTGCGAGATGCCATCTAGTATCTGTGCCCAGGCCCAGGATGGAGCAAACCATCAGGGCGTTCAGTCTCCACCTGGTGACCTCAACATCTGCGGCTTCCCCACCTGATTACTCAGCCCCCTTGTCCACTGTCACTCTGAGAAGTGAGGCAACATTCCCATTTATCAGCTCCCTCTGTGTGCACAGAGATAGAAGCTATAAACCAAGAGGATATTCCTGATGAGCAGGAAATTGATGTTAGGGGACCCAATTGCTAGAACTGAAGATATTTTTAGACATATTCATGGAGTCACTGAACATGTAACGCAGCAAGGAGGTTAGGGCTGTGTATTCAAAAATGCCTTATTTTAACTCATGTGTTTATTGTTTTTTCCTGAAGGAAGTGTGACTTTAGAAACAAGGCTTATTGGAATTTTATTTATTTATTTATTTATTTATTTAATTTTTCCATTTTCTCCCCAAAGCCCCCTGGTACATAGTCGTATATTTTTAGTTGTGGGTCCTTCTAGTTGTGACATGTGGGACCCCGCCTCAGCATTGCCTGATGAGCGGTGCCATGTCCGTGCCCAGGATTCGAACTGGCAAAACCCTGGCCCACTGAAGCAAAGCGCGCGAACTTAACCACTCGGCCACGGGACCAGCCCCGGAATTTTTTAAATCTGTGTAAAATTTTTAAAAATCTATGTAAAACCAGACACAGTTGCAAAATTTCGGTAATCTCTGTTGCCATCTTACTAATTGGTTGTTCTGTGTCAGGCTACTTTGTGTGTCAGAGGAAGACCTAGTTATAATTTTTGTATATTACCTCAACATGTGGCCACTGAAATAACACGTTACTGTGACTACATCTGAAATAACACTTAAATCATTTATAATGAAATATATTTTTTAATTGAAAAAGCAGTGCAATCTTTTCTCTTTTAAAAAATTTTCCTTTTTCTCTTTGAAATTTAAATGACTTCTTTTTAATTTAACAAGAACAATCTGTTTAAAAACGAAATTATCTTCAATATGCATAAAATACATTCAATTTGTTCTAGCAAAATTAATTTCCCATGGTATTAAAATTCCTTTAAAAAGCATAAAACTAGGGGTATAAAACTCTAACATTTGATCATTTATTTCCTACAATTGTTTGAATTCCTCCCATATCTATATGTCCCATTATTCTTTTAGATGCCATTCATTTAAAAAAAAAAAAACAGCACTTGAAATGTAACCATAAAAGAAAAAGAAAATGTTTTTGCTAATGTGGTATTGCTCTAGTTAATTGTTTATAATTTATGTAAACAAAATTTTGGGAGAATAAATCACAAAAGAATGCACAATATTCATAGTTCTGAGTTGGATAAAAGAAAAGTGATGCTCATCCTTGAACTTCTTTGTACCATAACATCCCAGGACGTTTTTTTTTTTCGTTTAGTTTGACTTATTAAAATATAAATCCCTTTTTCCTCAACTTACTTCCTAACCTCCACTTCTCCTGAAAACTGGAGCAAATTGCTCCATTTCTGCAGGTCCTACCTCCAGATCTGAGGATGAATATAATCATATAGTCAGTGTGAAGCCCCCATTCTGTGGCTCAGCGTCTTATCACACCTAAATTTGTGCAGCCTTTTGAGAAACAGCTTTCTTTATGTTCTGAGGACCAAATGCCTCCTATAGCCTTGGCCCCAATTACTTGGTCAACAGCTTTATAAACTGTGTGCTAAACTGTTTAGCTCCCCCTATTCCTAGGACTTGGCCTTGCTCTTAGTTTCTTTAAGTGGATTAGGGTCCAGTTCTCAAGTATTTCTCTTAATGTTTTTTATAGTGTCTGACATGCCTCTATAATGCAGACAGTTTGCCTCACGATTTCCAAATTTTGCACCTCCTAATATGCTCATCTGTTGATGTTTTTGCTATGAAATCACTCTACAAAATCATTTTAGCCCATAAGTGTCACCTACTTACTCGTACTACAGTCTGTTTTTGTCGCTTCCCACAGATGTGATTCTTGCTTCACTAACTGGATTCTAAGGAATGAGCTGGGTTTTTTTCCAGGAATCAGAAATCATTTACAATGCCTGAACTCCAAACCAGTCCCCGACTGTGATCCTGCATGCATTCAGACATCCACGGAACATGAAAACAACTGCTTCTCTTAAAACAGCTTTTTCAAACAGAAAGCATTTCTCACACAGAATATGAATTTTAGAGTATGTACTGTGAGCTTATCATACAAGTGAAAAACAATATTATATGGGCACATTATTTGTAGTATTATTCTCTCTAATGGAATTTTCCTTGTGGTAAAAAAAACTTTGTGGATGGTTTTAAAGATAATGAACCTGAGCCAAGCAGCAATGCAAGCAGACAGGAAGACTAGGGACAATCCTTTCTTCTTACAACTCACTGTCTTGCTGGGTTTTAATTGTAGTCTCCTATTAGGTAACAGGGATCCATTCAGGGAAACAGAAACCATGATATGTATTTCGAACAGACGGAATTTAACACAGAGAATTTATTACATAGATGTTGGAAACAGAACACAACAGCGCAGTAAATGGAGGAAAGTCAGCTTTAATAATAGGAAACAGCTGAAATCACCAGAGCTGAAGAAGAGAAGGTGAGAACTTCTCGCACCTTTGCATGAGGCATGTGCAGCTGGTGTTTGGATCCTGGGGGGAGCCACTTTGAGGCTGGTGCGCAGACCCATGGAGGGCGTGGCACTGCATGGCTGCTCCTCAAACCACAAAGATGACCAGAGCAGGCATGGTTAGCTGGGTTGATGCTGGAACAGCAGAAAGAAGCTGGAGCCTGGGAACACCAGACCAGTCCCCTTTCCCCTCTGCCATCGTCTAGCCGTTTGCCAATGCCTCTGTGGTCAGATTCTAACAGGAAGCCCACTAGAAAGGAAGTCTGAAGATGTGGTTTTCAGACTTCCAGGCCCCATATCAGCAGATTCAGAAGAGTGAGGGGAAGGGCTGAGAGATGATATGAAAGTAACTGGTATACAATTGATATGTATAGACAATATGTAAATAACCAATATACAACAGCTATGTATGGATGATAGTAGGCAACAGATATATACACATTAAAAACATAATCTAACTTTCCAGAATATGAGATTATGAGGTATGATGTTCAAATCCCATAGCTTGGGGTATAGGAATTTTCACTATGCATTCTTACCTATTTCTTCATTGTATACTTTCACTATTACTATGCATTCTTACCTATTTCTTCATTGTATACTTTCACTATTACTATCAAGGCCAAATTTTTTTTTATGCTCAAGTGTAGCACATTGATAGCATATTAAATATCATTAGAAAAGAAGCTGTTAAAATAGATCAATTTGAAGTAATGACTACATCATTTAAAAAACAAACAATATTTGCATTCACCACAGAATTTCATTTTTTTCCTTTTTTTACTAAGAAAATCAAATACAGGGGCCGGCCCAGTGGCATAGTGGTTAAGTTCGTGCATTCTGCTTCGGCGGCCCGGGGTTCATGGGTTTGGATGCTGGGCACAGATCTACACACCGCTCACCAAGCCATGCTATGGCTGCGTCCCATGTACGAAATAGAGGAAGATTGGCATGGATGTTAGCTCAGGGCCAATCTTCCTCACCAAAAAAACATAAATAAATTTGGGCTTAACTCGTCGGTCTTCTTTAGCAGCAGTGTGACTTGATTTGCATGATCGGCATGGAACGTGTGTCATCTGTTGTTCCTGGCGCTGGGACCAGCCCTGGGTCTCCCCTCGGCAAAGAATAGAAAATGTGTATTGTTTTACTTGCTCTTCATAGAAAATAATTTGAGTAGTTATTGGGCCTAATTTCGTGTATAAATATGTTTACATATTTTCAAATGAATTTGTCTTTAAAAGAATCTCCATTGCAGTAATTTTTCAAAGTACTTCTCTAAGAAAATAAAAAATCAACTTAGAAATGTTATACATCCATTCCACTAATTTAAAGGATCAAATAAAGTTTATTTTTGCTGAGGACCTGCTCAAATTATAAAGTGTCTCTCATCCCACCGCCTTCAAAAATCAGTGTTCTGATGCAATATTCATACCAAACAGCATTTCAACAGATTAGCAGTTTAAGTAAGAATAAAATAGATTTTTATAAATATTCCAAACAATTTGATGAACTGTTGGAAAAGACTTGTAAACATTATGGATCATGAGATTTTACTGCCATCTTCTGATGAAAGTACTTTATGAAGAAAGCAAAAAGTTTAGAAATTATTCAAAAGAAATTCCCTGAGCGTGTTTTCCTTGTGTTTGGGGACGGAATTCTGGAGGAACATATGGAAATCGGTTATGTTGTAACACACGTAACGTCCTTCCTGCTCCGTTTCTTCACACATCTTGCCACCATGGCACTGATTTCCTTTTTGGGTATCTGTAAGTGAGAGACTCAATATTCCCTGTGATAAGTTAGAATACAAGTAGTTGGAAATAATTAGTAATGCTCCCTTTTAAATTGGTAAATTTACATATTACAACATAATGATTTAGGTAATTGCAAAAGTTATCAGTAGGGTTTTAATCTGGAGGACCATTAAATATTTATAACATGACTACAAAGGCCTTCAGGTTTATTGTCCTCTTTCTGAACCAAAGTACTGTTCAAATTCTGTTTTTTATTTTTTTAATTTTTTAAATCTATTGACTCTGAAGGAAAAGTTAGTGAGATATTATCATCCCATTTTTCAGATGATTAAATTGGACGACAGTGCTTGGTTCTGCCGTGAGCTTGCGATATAATTTTATGTGAAGTCACACGTGGGCTCTTAGTTCAAGATGAGTCCACGTTTCCTAATGACCAGTTGCAGAACAGCATGCCTGTGCCCTCCTGTGTCAACTTCTGAGGTGAAAATATGCTGGATTCCCTCTTTCTCTCTTCTCCACAGTTTCTCTCACTTCTGCAGCTGTAGGTTGAGAGAGAAGAACCTTAACCTGTCTGCGGTATAATTGAGGATAGAAAACTTTGGATGAAATGACCACAAGCTTCATTCTGACACTCACGACCTAGGACTGCTTTACTGGCTGGATAGCGTGTAAACTATGCATGAGAGCTCAAAGTAAAGCCCATCAGAAATGTTGAAAATTTCCTTTTTAGGCACCTTTTCTTTTTTTGCAGTTGTACCATTAGCCGTTTCCTCTAACTGTATCCTGTGATCTCCTCAATCCTCCCGTATCTACTGAATATTGCTTTAAAAAGTACCTGATATTTTAACCCAAATTTAATTATGAAAGTCGGGCAAAGTTCACTTATATTTTTCCCTGGTGTATTTTCATTTTAAAAATTTTTGTGACATTTTAGAGTTATCTCTAATTGTGGGAATTAGCTGCCTGTCTCACTCATGCATATAGCACAGGCTTTTCTTAGCCTTGAGAAAGCAAAACTAGATCAATGACGGTGACTAGCACACAGCATCTTGGTGTAAATGGCAAAAAGTGCTCCCTGTAGACACATAGCAAAAAGTACATTTCTTTGGCTGAAAGACCCCCTAACTAAAGGCCTGGGCTTGGTGAGTCGAGGTGGAGGCCATGGTGCAATGCTTAAACTGTACAATCATATGCAGTGACTCTGCTCAGTGCAGGATTCTGAGAGTTCTCTTAGGTTTCTCAGTTTACCTGGTACCTAAGGTAAGATTTTATGGCATCTTTGCCTACTCCTTCTCTGCCCTTAAAGCAAGTGTGTGAATGTGACAGATCATCAGGACTCTGTCCTAGACCCCTTCTGTGCTCACTCCACATTCTTTCTCTCTGCACCCTCATAACCTCTTCTATGCCTGTTTGTTCAATGCCCCAGATACATCCACTGTTATATTTTCTTCCGGTCTTAGTACTCCAGACTGAAGTGGATGCCTCATCTTCTTGAAATCTACACTTGCATGTTTCACATTCATCTCAAACCCTAAGAACTCAAAACCCAACTTGTGATCTTCCTTCCAAGTCTATTCCTTCTGCAGTGGTTCTAATTTCAATGAATTGCCCCATTATCCACCTATAAAATTACAAGTAATCTTTGCTACTTTACCTTTTCTCTCCAAATGGCACATTTATCTCCATCTCTACAGCTACATTCTCCACATGCTGTCCTCTTTTCTCATCATAACTATGACTTAAATTGTCTAAGTCTCCTCATGTTGCTTTTGTCCACCTCTCTTCCACTCTCTTCACCTCTGGCAGAGGGTCTTTTAAACACAGAGCTCTGGCCATGTCATTGCCTGCTCTGAATCCTTTGAAGCTTTCCCATTACTTGGAGCGTGTTTGATCTGTCCCCGCCCATGGCTCCTGCTTTGGGTAGATCTCTCTCTCTTGACTTTCATGCTGGATTTCCTGAGTTTCCCTAAAATCAGCATACTCTCTCACTCGAGGACCTACCATTTCACACAGTTTTCTCTGCCCAGAACATCTGATCACTCACCTACTGCTTCCTATTTTTTTTTTCAGTTCTCAATTGAAAAATTACTCTTCTAGGCCCAAGATTAAGTAGTTGTCCTCCCAACTCCTTACCTCTCAATACTATACATTCGTCTAGTATCTTGACCTTGTTTATTTGTTTTCACCTTTACCACGTGAAATTATTTGATTACTATGTAAACTCCAAGAGGACAGGGACCTTATCTGTCATGTTCAGGACATCTCAACCATCTGACATTGTTCTGACACATCAGAGACACTCAGTAATTACACTTGATTAACTATGATATTCCTTCATTTACTTATTCTACAGATATTCATTTAAAAACTACTATAAACAAGGCAATGTGCTATTATGTTTATGAACAAATTTTACGGAATTAATATGAAGTATGGGTTGGAGTAAGTAAAATATGAAAGCAAACAGGACCACATTTTAACTGTTTTATGCTGATTTTATTCAAAATCATTGTCATCTGATTATTTATAGACCTACTTTGAATTTCCCATATTTTGTGGTACTTTTAGTTGATAAAGGATAACATAACCCATGGGGAGCCTATGTTATTTCCACGTTGAATATAATTAAAATACTCTCTCAGAAAGTTGCCTCTAGTTAACATTTATTTAGTTCATTAAGTTTCAAGATATGGCAATGTCATTTATTAACTGGCATATTATATATTTCACAGGTTTGTGTTGAACTTTGAACTTCTTCCACTTCCTCATCTAAATTATCTGGTGTGTTTCAAACACTTCTCAAAGACTGTGAACTTCCAGTTATGTTTAATGCAAGCAATTTGTTTACAACTGTTAGTTAAAACTTTTTAAAAATGTACATATTGTTTTATAAAAATACCACTATATCATCTGTGATGTTGATAAAATGAATTTATGTTATCCATAAAATTATTTTTCTAAATATCTTCTGAGCAATACTTCTCACATTTTATCCTATGCTGAAATTATTTAGTTTCATCAAAGAGTTCATATTTTTCCCATTTTCATTTTCTCCTTCTTGATATGTTATTTCCCAAATTATCTACAGACTGAGAGAAAAACCAGCTGTATCTGCTAGTTATTATTAATAAAAATTATATAATAAAATAGTTTGCTTGGTTTTATGAGAATGACTAAAGCTTTTTAGTAATTACAATGTTAGGCTGCTTAGATCACTTTATAACCAGATATTACGCACACAGGATGTGAGATAAGATATCTACTAAATTAAGAAAACTTCATGGTGCAGATCAGGGAACCATCCACTTTTAGTAATGAGCTTCACAAAATTAGACTAAAATCTGGAAGATAGAAATGGCAGGATATCCGTAATATCCTGTGATTATAGCTGAAATCTGTTTATTGGGAAAATCTATTACCAGAAGATTAAATTTTTTGATGTGTGCTTATTATAATATGAGCTTGTTCAAACATTTGAAAATGAGGTTGAGTCCTCAACAGATAATGATAAACTTATGCAAATCAGCCACATCTTATAATGTAGCAGATTGCATTGTTTATTAAGAATTAAAAGCCTTAAATACATCAATGTTTACAGAATGGCACCACTGAGCAGTGAAGATAGTTTACAACAAAAGTTTTCAATACATAAACACGTACACCCAATGATCACATTTACACATGTATTTCCTATTCATATAGAATGAGCTTATGCTGATTCTACTCTAGGGAAGTATGCAAGGCAAAGCTGTTAAGGGCTTAACCTTGTTACCAAAAAATGTGTTGTTATTTTTGGGGGACTCACATATTTAATATCATCAGCAGAATGTTGAATCATATTACAGCTCTTTATTATTGTTTTTAATTTCCTTCTAGACTTTAAGCTCTTTGAGGACAAAAACAGCACATCGTTTATCTTTGTACTTCCAAATGTCCCAGCCAAGTTCATGGCACATGGTGGGTGCTGAACAATCTTGCTGCTCCAAGTCTGGTTCACGGGGGCAGCAGCATCAGCACCAGCTGAGAGCGCATAAGAAATGCAGAATCTAAGGCCCCACTCTGGGCCTGGTAAATCAGAATCTGAGTTTTAACAAGATCCCCAAATCATTCAACTCACATTAAAATTCAAGAAAGCTGGTGTGAAAGACACTGTATAACTTGAAGATGGGAATTTGAAACCCAGGTTTGTCACTTACTGTCTCTATAACCCTGAAAAGTCCTTAAACATCTTTGAATCTTATTTCCTCATCAAAACATGAGATGAAATTCTTTTGACAAATCTCTGAATTATTATGAATGTCCAAAACTATATAAAAATCTGAATATGTGTGAGAAGATTCTACTACCTTTGCTAGAGTAGTGAATTAATTTATACACAGTGTTAAGAAAATTATTCATTTGTTATATGCGTTGCATATGTTTTGCATGTTTTCGTTTATTTTGACTTTAATATTGGCATTTTCATTTTATAAAATTTAATATTTATGTGGTCAAATATGTTTTTCCTTTATGACTATTTTATTATCATTATGTGAAAAAGCCTTTCTTACTCAAATATAATACATTCTCTATTTTTCTACTAAGTTTACATTTTATGTTCAATATTTTTTAAAGTAAAACATACATACAGAACAACACAGAAAGCAATGCACATAATCATAATCTCTGTGATTCACTCAAAAGTGACCACACCCGTGCAACCAGCAGCTGGAATAAGAAACAGACCCTCCAGCGCCCTGAACCCCATTCTCTAGTTGTGCTCCCATGGAATCACCATCCCATCCTTCCACTCCAGTGATGACCTCTACACTGACCTCTAAATCTGCAGATTACTTTTGCCTGGATTTAACCTTTATATAAATAAAATCGAATACTCTGTTCTTTTGTATCATGTTCTTTTAATGCGACCATCTCAAGATTCACGTTGCTGACTTGGGCTTCAGTTCATGTGTGTATATTACTCTGAGGTATTTCATCTCGTGGATAGGCCGTTCTACTGTTGATGTTTTGGTTGTTTCAAATTAGAACTATTATAATGCTCCTGTGAATATTCTTGTACATGTATTTTTGCACAAATGTGCACTCATTTCTTTTGATAGCACCTAGGAGTGCAATTGCTGTGTCGTAAAGAATACTTATGTTCAACTGCATTCCAAAGTGGTTGTACTTGTACCAGTGGTGTATGAGAGTTTCAGTTGTTCTATAGATTCTGCACTCTTGATGTTTTCTGTCTTTTCCACTGTAGCCCTTCCAGTGAAAGGACAGTAGGGATAACATCATGGTTTTAATTTACATTTCCCAGCTGACCAATAATTTGATTATCCTTAAAACATGACAAATGTCCACTTGGATATCTTCTGTGTGAAGTGTCTTTTCAAATCGTTACCTTTTTTTTTTAATTTGGATATTTGTTTTGTTTCATATTTATTAATGAGAATTCTTTGGATAATATGAATAGTATCCCTTTGTTGGTAGTATTTATATATATACAACAAATATCATATGACCCACTTTATCTTATCTTTTCACTCTCTACTGTCTACTGATGAACAAAGGCCCTATGTTAATGCAGTCCTAAATCTTTTTGATTAGATTTAGATTTTTTTAGGGGGGAAGGATCCTATGGAAGAATTTCCTAACCAGATATCATAGAGATATTCTTTTTTTATCTTGCATAAGCTTTGTGGTTTAAACACATTTACATTTAGATGCACAATTCACCCGAAATTGATTATTGCCTATGGTTGAGATATTTTACATTCATAATACATTTAAAAATATGCATATCCAGGTGACTCAATTTCATCTTTTAAAAGTCTGTCCTTTCCTTAGTAAGCTATTGTGTCATTTTGGTCACCATTCAAGTGTCTATAAATGACTGTTTCTGAGCTCTTTTCTCTGCCATTGATATATCAGACTATGCCTGAGCCAATACCACATTCCTTAATTACTGTTTCTTTATAAAAAATCCTGTTTTCTGACACAGTGAATCCTCTTAACTTGCCTTTCAACAATGCCTTGGCTCTCATAGAATTCCAAATATATTCATATGTTAGAAATTTTTACCTCGTCCCCTATGAGTCTCATGCTTGTTTTTATATTTCCCATTTATCTCTATATTTATCCCTTTATTTCTCATTATCCATGCTGGCATATTTTTTCTGTTTTCCAGTTTGATAATTCTTTTTGTCTAATCTGCTATTAAATATCCACATTTAGTTCTTAATGATCACATTTTCAATTCTAGAATTTTCTTTTGTTGTCTTTAGTTTTGTGCTGAAATTACCAATTTTATTGTCTATTCCCTAGTAACCATTTGGCCTAATTATTTAAAAGTCTGGCTTGGGCTGACATGAGCAACAGGGTAATGTAAGACATTCCTCTTTTTCACCCTCCTTTTAAATCAACAAATTAGATATCCATACAGGAACAAAAGCACCTATGAGAGGGTTTTCAGATTTTGCACCTTGCTCCAAGGGGAGGAGGAATCTTGCCTACCAGTGCAGCAGGTGGAGGACAGACGAGTCTCCATATGGTCTGTGAAACCAGTGGAGCAGCAAGACCGCTTGGACTCCCTCTCTGCTGTTGGGAAAGAATTGGGATAGTGCTGAATTCAGCTGGCGCTCACCCAGAGAAAGAACTTGTAGAAATCCATCCATTCTGAAGAGACACTCTAACATATCATTGGAGAAAAAATAAAAGTATGAGTTTGGTTTCAGCGGAGGCGAGTTTGGTTGCAGTAGGAGAAGAGAAATTTTCTCCGTGCTGCCCCACCAGCAAGGGGCATGGATTTGGGTTGATTTATCTCGTGGAAGTGACTTTTCCCATGGGGAATGAAGAGAGTGGGTGAGAGAGGACCCATCCATCCCAACTGGGCAGTGCATGGTGGGAAAAACCCATTTCTCTTCACCAGTACCTGGAGTACTGTAACTGCAGAGAGGGAGAATGTAAGAATTTCAATCAGCCTTGAAGGCATTGGCTCAGAGGAAAGTTCACCCAGGAGGCCCTGGGAGTGCCGCTCCTGAGGATTTCCCTACCAGATTTGAGGGCATGCTCAGCACATGTACTTGAGTGCTAGGTCCACATCTTCCCTGACTCTGCTCCCAGCTCTTTGTGCAGTGTTCTCCAGTACTACAGCAAAAGCAAACTCTGGTAGACAGGGAGCATGCTAAGAAAGGCAATGGTTGATGGGCAAGAGAGAAATCACAAACTTGTGCTATACCACCACCTTCTAGAAAACGAAAGAGAGGTTTCTAATAGCCAGCCTGGCAAATTGTAAGAACCATAGAAGATGTAAAAGCTGAGTTAAGGAGGTGTCTGCTACTTCAAATGTGAAAGCAGAAATACATAACTATAAGCAATATGAAAAATCAAGGGACTATGTTATCATAAAAGGAAAATTAGAATTCTCTGGTGACTGAGCTCAGGGGCATGAAATATTGCAGTCTGACTGATAAAGAATTCACAATAGCTATTATGAAGAAGCTTAGTGTACTACAAGAAAACTCAGGAAGACAATTTGATGGAATCAGGAATAAAATTTATGAACAGAAGGTGTTCTTTACCAAAGAGATTGAAATTATTAAAAAGAACCAAACAGAAATTCTGGAGCTGACAAATTCAAAGTTGGTATGAAGAATGCAATAGAGAGCATCTGAAGCAGGGAAGACCAGATGGAAGAAAGAAAAAATGGTTTAAGGGATAGAAATGTAGAAATAACAGAAGAAGAGTGGGAGCTAAGATTTTTTAAAAAGTAAAGAAAGCCTATGACAGCTATTGGATACCATTGGAAAGGCAATATCAGAATAATTGGGATTTCAGAAGGAGAAGGGAGGGAAAGGGGGCAGAGAGTTTAATTAAAGAAGTAATAGCTGAGAACTTCTCTACCTGGGGAAAGATTTAAACATACAAGTCTAGAAAGATAAGACAACACCATATTATCTCAGTGCAAAAAAACATTCTCCAAGACACATTATAATGAAATTGTCAAAGATCAATCATAAAGGAAGAGTCTTAAAGGCAGCCAGAGGAAAAAAGGATGTAACCCACAAAGGAACCTCCATCAGGCTACCAGCAGATTTCTCAGTAGGAACTCCACAGGCCAGAAGAGAGTGGAATGACATATTCAAAGCATTGAAAGATAAAATTGCCAGGCAAGAATACTTTATCCAGCAAAGTTATCCTTCAGATTTGGAGAAATAAAGGCTTTCCTAGGCAAATAAAAGCTGAGGACACTTACCACCCCAGACCTGCCTAGTAAGAAATACTAAAATGAGTTCTTCAAGGTGAAATAAAAAGACAGTAATCAGCATCATGAAAATAGAAGAAAGTACACAACACACTGGTAAAGGTGAAAAATATACAGTCAGACATAGAACTATACCTCTATTTTAGCACGGTATCTTAACCATTCAACTATGTTATAAAAGTTAAAGGGAAGAAAAGTAAAAATAGCTACAGATATTGTAAATTGTTAATGAATATGCAACATAATAAGCGGTAAATTATGACATCAATAATATATAAGGGTGAGGACTTTATAAGCATTCAAATATAAGGTACTAACAGCCTAAAATGGATTGTTTCATTGATAAGATTTTATGTAAATCACAAGATAACCACAAAGCAAAAACCTAGCATAAATCTATAAAAGATAAAGAAAAGGGAAATAGAGTCTACCACCATGGAAAATAAGCAATTTATGAAAGTAGGGAGAGACAGAGGGGAAAAAAAAACAATGGAAATACAAAAAAACAGGAAGCAATTGACAAGATGGTATTCGCAGATCCTATGTATCAATAATTACTCTGAACAGAAATGCATTGGAATTACTAGTCAAAAAGCATAGATTGGCTAGATGGTTTTAAAAAAACAAGATCCAACCATGTGCTGCCTACAAGAAGCTCATTTCAGATTTAAGGGTGTATATAGACTCAAAGTGAAAGGATGGAAAAAGATATTCCATGCAAGTGGAAACCAAAAGAAAGCAAGATAGCTATACTTACATCAGACAAAATAGACTTTAGCCAAAAACAATAAGACTAGAAAAGGAAGGTCATTATGTAATGATAAATAGATAAGAAGATTTAATAATTGCAATATATGTGAATCCAACATTGGCGCACATAAATATATTAGGCAAATACTAACAACTATGAAAAGAGAAATAAACAGCAATAAAATAATGGTATGAGACTTTCATGCCATAATTTCAACAATGGATAGGTCATCCAGACAGAAAAATCAACAAGGAAGCAATGGACTTGAGCCATACCTGAGACCAAATGAACCTAACAGATGTCTATAGAACATTCCATGCAACAGCAACAGGATACTCATCCTTCTTAACTGCATACAGAACGTGCTCATGGAGAGATCATATGATAGGACACAAACAAGTCTTACAAATGTAAGAAGACTGAAATCAAACCAAGTAGCTTTTCTGATCCAAATGGTATGAAACTAGAAATCAACAACATCAGGAAAGCTGGAAAATCTACAAATATGTGAAAACTAAACAACACAATCCCCAACAACCAATGACTGAGAGAAGAAATCAAAAGAGAAAGAGCATGTAAAAAGAAACGAAGACAGGAAACAACTTACCAAAACCTATGGGTCACTGCAAAAGCAGTTCTGAGAGGAAAATTTATAGCCATAAATGTATATATTAAGAAATTGGAAAGATCACAAATAAACCTAACTTTACACCTCAAGGAACTAGAAAAAGAAGAACAAATTAAGCCCAAAGTTAGCAGAAGGAAGGAAATAATAACGATCAGAGTAGAAATAAATGAAATAGACACCAGAAAAACAATAAAAAAGATAAACAAAACTAAGAGCTGCTTTCTCAACAAGATAAAATTGACAAATCTCTACCAAGAAAAAGAAAGACAAATAATATTTCATCAGAAATGAAAAAGGAGAAATAATAACTAACATTATAGGAATGCATAGGATCATGAGACTACTATAAACAATTATATGCTAAGAAATTAAATAACCTAGAAGAAATGAATAATTTCCTAGAGTCACACAATCTACCAAGACTGAATCAGGAAGAAATAGCAAGTCTGGAGAACAGAAGAATACCAAGTATTGAAACAGTAATCAAAAACTTCCCAAAACGGAAAACCTCAAGACCAAATGGATTCATGGGTGAACACGACAAACATTTAAAGAAGAAGTAGCGTCGATCCTTCTCAAATTCTTCCAAAAAACTGAAGAGGAGGAAAGACTTCCAAACTCATTTTACAAGACCGGCATTACCCTGATACCAAAGCCAGATAAGGACACTGCAAGAAAAGAAAACTATAGATCAATATCCTTGATGAACATAGATGCAAAAATTGTCAACAAAATCTTAGCAAACTGAATTCAAGAAATTGATAAAAGGATATTACACTATGACCAAGTGATACTTTTCCCTGGGGCACAAGGATGTTTCAACACAATTAAATCAATAAATGCACCACATTAATAGAATGAAAGATAAAAATTATGATCATCTTAGTATTTGCAGAAAAAGCATTTGACAAAATAAAATCGTACTTCATGATAAAAACTCTCAACAAACTAATTATAAGGAACATTCCTCAACATAACAGGGGCCGTGTAAGACAAACCCACAGCTAACATTATACTCAGTGAAGAAAAATTGAAAGTTTTTCTTCTAATACCAGGAACAATACAAGGGTGCCTCCTCTCACCACTCTTATTGAATGCAGTATTGGAAGCTCTAGCTAGAGTAATCAAGCAAGACAAAGAAATAAAAGGAATCTAAATTGGGAAGGAAAAAGTAAAATTGTTGCTATTTGCTGATAATATGATAATATATATTGAACATCACAAAGACACAACTAAAAAACAGATCTAATCTACTGAATTCAGTAAAGTTTAGGATATAAAATCGATACACAGAAATCAGTTGCATTTCTATATACTAACAATAAAACATCTGAAAAACAAGAAAGAAAACTGTGCAATTCATGACAGCATCTAAAAACAACAAAATACCTAGGAATAAATTTAACCAAGGAAGTGAAAAATCTGTACAATGAAAACTACAAGACTTTGCTAAAAACAAAAATTGAAGACAAAAACAAATGGAAGGATATCCCTTGTTCATGGATTGGAAGAGTTAATATTGTTAAACTGTCCATACTACCCAGAGCTGTCTATAGATTCAACATAATCTCTATCAAAATTACGATGGCATTTTTCACAGAACTAGAAAAAAACAATACTAAAATTTGTATGGAACCGCAAAAGAGCATTAATAGCCAAAACAACCATGAGAAAGAAGAACAAAACTAGAGGCTTCATACTTTCTGATTTCAAATCATACTACAGAGCTATAATAATAAAAACAGTGTGGTACTGGCATAAACATAGACACATAGACCAATGGAACAGAAGGGGGAACCCAGAAGTAAGCCCCCACATATATTGCCAGGTAACATTTGATGGGGGAGCCAGGAACATCCAATGGACGAAAGATAATATCTTCAAAAATAGTGCTGGGAAAACTGGATGACCACACGCAGAAAAATGAAATTAGACACCTAGGTTACATCATTCAGAAAAATTAACTCAAAGTGAATCAGACTTAAACATGGGACCTTAAACTATAAAACCCCAAGAAGAAAACATAGGGAGGAAACTCCTTCACAGTGGTCTGGGCAACGACTTTTTTAATGTGATACCAAAAGAACAAACAATGAAAGAAGAAAATGACAAGTGAGACTACATCAAATTTCTACACTGCAAAAGACCCAAATCGACAAAATGAAAAGGAAACCTACCGAATAGGAGAAAATATTCACAAATCGTATATCAGATACAATTATATATATCAGTAACATCCAAATTTTATAAAGAATTTATAAAACTCAATAACAGAAAAAAATCTGATTAAAAAATAAATAGAGGAACTGAATAGACATTTTTCCATAGAAGACATCCAAATGACCAAGAGATACCTGGAAAGGTGCTTAATATCACTAATCAGAGAAATGCAAGTCAAAACCACAATGATATCACGTTACACTTGTAAGAAAGTCTACCATTAAGAAGACAAGCGATAACAAATGTTGGTAAGGATGTGGAGAAAATGGACTGTGGGTTGATGGCGGGATTGTAAACTGGTTCAGCCACCATGGAAAACACTATTGGTTACCTTCATGGCCATTTATTCTCTACTTAAGAACTTTTCGTATTGGGAACAACATAAAATTTGGTGTCCTCCCTTTTCTTCTGATCAACCTCAGTGCCAGCGCTGAACTTTGGTTGGTTATATAATTATTAGTTTTTTCTTTGTTGCCTTTGAAACCTTAGGTACTCTTGAATATGTTGCATGATTGACCATATTTCACAACTATATTTTGACCTTCTGAAGTATAGGAAAATTAATATTATACAATATTAATATTATACAATCTGTCCTATATTCTTTCTTATGCCTGACTTTTGTTAGTTCTTAGCGTAACACTGTCTTCATAGTTTATAACAGATAAATTCTGCTCTGAAACCACATTTTGACAAGTTGGGTTCTTCAGTTAAATTGATTCAACATGCACTGTCAGTTATTTTATTGCTATATTTCTATTCATTTTTAAGTTGGTGAGAAATTAATCATTTGTAATATTTTTGAGAAAACTTCATAGGAATTATATTCTCTAAATTCTTATATTTGAAAATATCTTCTGTGGCCTGTATGTTTGAAGGAAAGCTTGGAAAAATGTAAGGTTCCTAGAACATACTTTCTCTGCAGATGTCGTAGACATAGCTGCATTGTGGTAGAGCATTAAATGTTGTTGTGGTGTATTGTGAACCCAAACAGAGCTCTCCGTTTACAGGTCATCTGTTTTTATGCCAATGGTGATTGTTACTTGGATTTCTAGGGACTTCTCTAGTTTACAATCGATAATTCTTTTGATAGTTCTCAATGTTAGTGAATTTGTATCTAACTTTTTTAGACATAGAATAATCTCTCTCTCTATATATGTATATGTATATATATATATACACACACACACAAATACACACAGATGTAAATATTTCTTATTTAAGAATAATTTTCTAGAATTATAACTTTGTTTATTTTGTGTTCCATCTTATTTATGGAAATCAGATAAGTCTATACTGTGTATCTTCTGTCTGCCTTGCATATGATCTGTAATATAACACTACAGGTGAAGATGTAAACCTACTGTTTCCTCTTTGAATAATGTCTTTCTAATATATAACCAATAAAATTAAATCAAGTTAATAGATCAGGTACACATTACACTTTTATTGGTTATGGTGTTTTTGGAAGGGCTGCCTATATTGCACAAATTTCGCTTTATCATACTTTCAAGTAGAAGTCAAAAATGAAGATAAACTAATTGTAATAAGAATTAAACATAATAAATTAAATGAATACTATAAATATATTCAAAAATGTATAATGTGTGAATAATTATAAAATGTAATCAGTATAATTAATAATAGTAAAATTAAAAATGGCTGTACTTGAAATTTATTTGTGTGTATTTATTTTTTAGAATAGTCCATGGTTTTGTGGATTTTGCCGTGTGGATTAGTCTTACCTGAATAAATACCAAAAGTCCCGGCACACTTGATCTGGCCACCAATTAGATCCTGAATTTTCTAATAGATTTCACTCAATTACTTAATGTAAAATAAAGTCCAGCAATTACAAGATGTCAAAAAACCATTTTCTCTATAAAGAGATTATTTCCATTTTGATCACCAAAAACATTCTTGATGATAATGCTTCATTCTCAATGAAGCCAAAGCAAAATGTAATTTTTAATAAAATGGTTTATGTATGGCCAAAACACACATTAAATAAGTTTTGAATGACCATAAGACACCAATTAAGTCTATAAAAATCTAAAATAAATGTTTTTAATCTTGTTTTTGTAGTAGCCTTAATTTGTCCCTCTAAAGGAAAATAAGACAATCTATGATCTATAATTCTTACTTAAATAGAGAACAATAAAATATTTGCATCATCTTTCTTCATTCAAGTTTTCTACTCAGAAGCTTAACTTAGTTAGCAGAAGCACAGGTAATCTTCACATCATTCTGCGATTTTTAAAAATTTTTGTTAAAATATTGAAAACTTTTTTTATATTTGGTTATAAATACATAGGGAAATGAGAAAATATAGTAAAGCAAATATCTATTTAGGACACTGAAATTTAAAACATTAGAAACATTAAGGATTAGTGTTTTATTTCTTTGTAAAATATTAATCAAGATTAGTTTGAACAATGCTGGCCTTCCTCTTATCTTATAAGATAGTACCAGGCAATAATCTCTTCAAAGACTTGAGGAATTTTCATACTCCTTTCCAAAAGTTTAGATCAATTTCCACCATTTTATCCTTTGAGTTTTCATATCATGATATATCTTCATGATTTCCTTTAATGTGAAGTTAATTGCCAATGTTACTTCCTCTGGTGTATCTTCATCCTTTTTATCACAACCATTTTTCACATTTAGGTCAACGTATTCACCTTCACTAAGTTCCTCTGAATAATAGTCTTTCCAATGGTGGCAGTGCCAGCATCCCCAAGGTCAGCTATTTCTTGTAGAACTTCATCTACATTCGATTAAATTTCACTTTCAGTATAATCACTTTTCTTCTTCCTTCTTTTGGCTGCATTTTTACCTTTGTTGGCCAATTCTTCTTTCAAGTATCCAATTTTGTAAAATGCCAGGTGGGTTTAGCACTGGGACCAAGAAGGTAAAACAAAAGTATGCTTTGTTATCTGTGTGTGAAAACTGAATAATAAATGCACAATGATCACTCACCAGTCAACAACAGACTTTGAAAGAAATGAAGCGATTGGTCACATCATGATGTGCATTTGTTATTTATGCAGTGATTTGTAGGCTAAAGGGGCAAAAAGAACCTTTTTACCTTATGCAATAACTCACAGTTAATATGTACCATGGTAACTGAAATTTGAACCATGTTGTTGGAGGACTGGTGTTATTTAAACTGTGATAATTAAAATTTTTACAATTCTGAACCACACAGAGAAGACTGACTGTGTTTCATGGTGCTTACATGTAACTCATTACGTGAATAATATAAGAGAGATTAACTCAATCAATCAAGACTGCAATGATATTTGCTAAAGTTCAATCCTTACTAATGTTTTACAAAAACCCTCAACAACAGAATAAAAGAATTTTCTTTACTTGGTAAATGAAATATACAAGAATGGTAATGAATCTATTTATTTGGAAAGGCAAAAGACCCAGAATAGCCCAGTCAGTATTAAAGGAGAAGAACAAAGTCATAGGACTGACACTACCCATCTTCAAGACTTGCTATAAATCTACAGTAATTAAGACAGTGTGGTATTGGCAAAATAATAGACAGATCAATGGAGCAGGATACAGAGCTCAGATACAGACTCATAAATATAGTTAATTGATCTTTGACAAAGGAGAAAAGGTAATACAATGGAGCAAAGATAGCGTTTTCAACAAATGCTGCTGGAACAACTGGATATCTACATGCAAAAAAAATTGACAGATATCTTACACCCTTCATGAAAATTAACTCAAAATTATCATAGACCTAAATGTAAAACCGTAAAATTTCTGGAAATTAACATAGGAGACAATCTAGATGACTGAGTATGGTAATAACTTTTTAGATACAACACCATAGGCAGAAAGAATTAATCGATAAGCTGGACTTCATTAAAATTTAAAACTTATGCTTTGTGAAAGACAATGTCGAGAGAATGAGAAGACAAATCACAGACTGGGATAAAATAGTTGTAAAAGACACATCTAATAGAGAACTATTATCCAAAATATACAAAGAATTCTTAAAATTCAACAATAAGGAAACAGTCTAATTTAAAAGTAGGCAAAAGAACTGAAAAGAAACTTCACCAAAGAAGATATGCAGATGACAAATAAGCATTTGAAAAGATATTAAACATCATATCTCATTAGAAAATTGCAAATTAAAACAACGAGATGCCACTACACACCTATTAGAATGGCCAAAATTCAGAACACTGACAACACCACATGAGGGCAAGGATGTGGGGCAACAGGAACATTCACTCACTGCTAATGGAAATGTAAAATGCTATAGCCACTTTAGAAGACAGGTTGACAGTTTCTTACAAAACTAGAGAAACTCTTACTAAAGGATCCAGCACTTGAACTCTTTAATATTTAGCCAAAGAAGCTGAAAACCATGTCCATGCAAAAAAACTGGACACAGATGTCTAGAGAAGCTTTATTCATAACTGCCAAAACTTGGAAGCAGCCAAGATGTCTTTCAGTAGGTGAGTGGATAAATAAACTATGGTACATCCAGACAATGGAATATTATCAATCCTAAAAAGAAACGAGCTATCAGTACATGAAAATCTGTAATTTAAATGCATATTACTAAGTGAAAGAAGCCAATCTGAAAAGGCTACAAACTGTATGATTTCAACATGAGGGGAGGGAGGGATGAATAGAAAGAGCACAGAGGACTTTTAAGCAGTAAAAGTATTCTGTATGATCCTTTAATGGTGGATAAATGTCATTATGTATTTGCAAAGCTCATGGAATGTCCCACACCAAGAGTGAACCCTCATGTAAACTACAGACATTGAGTGATAATGATGTATCAATGTAGGTCCATTTCTTATAACAAATGTACCACTCTTGTGTGGGATGTCAAGGGTATGTATGTATGTATGTGGAAATGGGGTATATAGGAACTCTCTGTACTTTCCACTCAATTTTCTTGTAATTTTATAATTGCTATAAAAGCAAAGTTCATTAATTGAAAAGAATTTAAATGGTAATAGAGAAACTTCATGTGTTCTTTTGTTTGAAAAAAATAAAAAATGTAACAAATGAAAAATAAAACAAAAAATAAAGCCCACTTTCCCATTGCTGTCTAACACAGTACCAAAATTCCTGACAATGAAGTATAATTACTTTAAGACTTAGGACTGTCATTATTTGTGGGGACAATATGATCATTTACCTAGAGAAATCAATAGAAAAACTATTTCAACTAATAAGAGATTCATTGAGTTTATCAGATACAAAATCAGCTTGCAAATTCAATAGTATTTCATTACATAATTATCAACTATCAACTATGGTATATAATAAAAAAAGATACTGTTAACAATAGCAAAAACTATAAAGTACCTAAGAGTTAACCCAAAAATGAATGTAAAGATATCTAGGAAGAAAGATATTTTAGGAAGAAAACCTTAATACTGTAATAAAATTCATAGAAAATGCTCTAAATAAGCGGAGAGACATTCTAAACACTTAGATAGTATTTATTAATATTATAGAGATGTTAATTCTACTTTAAACAATCTCATAAAAATTCCATTTTTATTTATTTCATTTTATTATTATTATTATTATTTTTAAAGATTGGCACCTGAATTAACATCTGTTGCCAATCTCCCCCATTTTTTTTCTTCTTCTCCCCAAAGCCCCCCAGTACATAATTGTATGTTCTAGTTGTAGTTCCTTCTGGTTGTGCTATGTGGGACGCCTCCTCAGCATGGCCTGATGAATGGTGCCATGTCCATGCCCAGGATCCCAACTGGTGAAATCCCAGGCTGCCGACATGGAGCTCACGAAGTTAAACACTCAGCCGTGGGTCAGATCCTCATTTTTATTTCTTAAGGGTACCTACATACACATTTTAGAATGTTAAAGAAGAATAGAGGTCCAGATACTAGTCAGTTAATCTTAGAAGAATAAGTAAAAGAATAAATAGAAGGGAGATGACTTTCCTGACTACATACAACAAAACAGATAAATAGATGAATAGAACAAATAAGTAGCCAGCTATGAAATAGGCCAACATATGCAAAAATGTATGATATGTGGTAAAGATGATAAAAGTTATTGGTAAAAGAACAAGTCGTTTAGTAAGTTGTATTGGAAAAAGTGGAAGGAATTAAAAACTCCTATCTAATAGCAAGTACAGAGGAGAATCATAAAGGTAGTAGCAATAGAAATCTAAATGTAATTATAGCACTAATTTTTCAAAGTAGGATATTTTTGAGAAATAAAGACAAAGAAGGGCTTCTTACAATTTTAAAAGACAACCTTGGAAAAAAGTCATTGATAATACATAAAACTGAACATCTTCAAAAAATGACATTATAGACAAAATTTACAGAACTAGCATACATTGTGGGAAAATATTTGCAATTTCTAAAACTAGCAATTATTTGTAGAAAACACAAGGGATTTCTGCAAACCAAATAAGCATAAAATAATAATTTCCACTAGAACTCTATGGACAAATATTATACACAAACTGCTAGTTATGGAAGAGAGAATCCAAAAGGCTAACAGGAATATGAAGAGATGTTCCAAACTATCAGTAATCAGAGTAAAGCAAATTAAAACAATGAGATATTTTATACCTATTAAATTGGCAAAAGATTGAAAGTTGGATTATTCCAAGTACTAGTAGGGATGTGGGTGGAAACACTTGCATATTGCTGATGAGAATGTAGTGGATGCAGCTATTCTGGAGAGTATCTGTTAGTATTTGGTCAAATTAAGTATGAGCTAATAATGCTAATACTGGTTTATATCTCCAAGAAATTCTCCCATAGATAAATAAAAGAATGTACATTAAAAAGACTATTTATCACAGCATTCTTTCTGTGGAGTGATGAGGAGTAGGTGACAGGCTGGGTTTCTATAACTGGGTTGGTGGATAAGCATATGTGATATGCGCATGTCACAGATGACTATGTGATAGTTAGAAGTTAACAATGAGATTCACATAGCAACCCACATGGATCTTTAAATTGTAGTGTTGGGTAAAAAAAAAAGAAGAATAGTATCATACATTCATATACATATAATATATAAACATCATATATAAACTTATGTAAATTAAAAATACATGAATATAAGGCAATATATATTTTAAAAAAACACACGCTAGCAAATATGCTGATCTGAATGATTGTTTATGGATAAAACAAGCAAGGAGCCTAGTACAGAGAAATATCATAAATTCAGAAAAATAACTAACAACATTCTGCACCCAAACAATTCTACTTTACTAACTTATACAATAATTGCTGTACATATTTAATACCTAAGTCAAAGAGGTTTTTGTATTTATACTATTGAAAATCAAACTAGTTTAAAATAAGGCTATTATCTGTTGCAGACTTTTAAAAAGTTGATTGAAGTCTAAGTAGGAGCACAACATTTCTTGTTTCATGTTTTCTCATGAACTGCCTTAGTTATAACAGTTTCTGCTAAACCTAAATTATTCTGGAAGACACAATTAAATTTTCTACTAACATTGACAGGACAATTAGGGCTGAACTCATCGAAGTTCAGAAGTTGAGAAAACTAAAACCAACAGCCAATAGCTTAGTAGAGAAACTTATACCAGTTCTTCTAACACTTCTATACATTCAGTTGAAAAACCCAACAAGTGAGGATATATTGTTTTAGAATCTCAGCTCTATAAATAAATAGTCATTTCTTGCTTCCCACTGGTCTCAGTCAAATACTGTTTTATCTTTAGTACCACCTGAGGCTACGTATTTTACAGTTCTGCTTTCTTTAACTGCCTCTTTATATAGTCAAAATAAACAGTTGTGCTTCAGGAGTTCCTTGTGGGATCATCCTAAATTTCCCAACTTCTAAAACAGGATGCCAAGGATGTTAAATTTTCCTGGGATTACATTTAAATTCAATATATGAATGAACTTTGAGAAATCCTAAAAGTGAGATGCTCTTTAAAACATATTTATTAGGGTCAGCCCAGTAGCATAGTGGCTAAGTTCACATGCTTCATTTTGGTGGTCCGGGGTTTGCACGTACAGATCCTGAGTGTGGATCTAGGACCACTCATCAAACCACGCTGTGGTGGCATCCCACATAAAATAGAGGAAGTTTGGCACAGATGTTAACTCAGTGACGATCTTCCTCAAGCAAAAAGAGGAAGATTAGCAACAGATGATAGCTCAAGGCCAATCTTCCTAACAAAAATAAATAAATAAATAAAAATTAAACATATTTATCTATTAATGTGGTCAAGTCTAATTCATGTTTATTGGAACAGTTAGAGATCAGTAGCTTACCACAGTCTTCTTCTCGACTCAGAGACAAAAACATATCCATCTTGCAATAGTAGGGATAACTAAACAAATTTTTCAGCAAGTAGGTTTCCTCCTATTTATTTTCTCTCTCACACATTTCTGTTTATCATTACAGTACTTCAAGTCTAGCTACAAATTTTTCATTGCCTGAAAAAGAAGAAACTTACATCTGCATAGCCTTGATCTGAGAACCCTTCATGTTCCTAACATGTTTATTAGAAATGGCTATAGAAAATCTAGATTTAATCTTGATCGTTAGTGAATTTATATTACAGAAAATTTTGTGTTGAAATTCTTCATAAGGAGAGTGTAGTTGCTCCCTACTTTCACTTAAGATTTAGAAACCTGGAAAGAGGGTTGATCTCACCCGTAAAAACAAGCAAAAAAAGATGGCTAGATAATCTTCAAAATCTAATGTCCTACATAAGATGTGCAGCTTTCAGCTAAAACCTATGAGACATATAAAAAACCAAGAAAACACACATAAGCATGCACCATCAAAAGAGAAATCCATAGAATCGATCTCAGATATAACACAATATTGAACCATCATCTGGCGAAAATAACATAATTGTGATTAACGTATTAAAGACTCTAGTGGAAAAGATAAATGATATGTATAATAGGATGAATACTTTCAGCAGAGAGATGGAAACTGTAGAGAAATAGAATAGTTACAAAAGAGAAGCGGAGTAACGGAAATGGGGACTGCTTTTACTGGGCTCATCAGTGGACTCCATACAGCAAACACGAGAATCGTCAACAGGAACAAAAGTCAATGGAAATCACCAGTTTGAAACATAGAGAGAAAAAAAGGTTAACAAAGATCATCAAAAGGCTGTGAAACTTACTATTTTCTTCTTTCTGCACAAGCCAAACTAATGAAGTGAGTCATGTATACACTCTATGATTTTCAACCTGAGGGTGAATCACCTATAATGCTTTTGAAAATCATAGAATTCCAAGCCGCATTCCAGATCACTGCACCAGAAAAATCTGAGAATGGTGCTCAGTACTCAGCCGTAAAAAAAGACAAAATTGTGCCACTTACAACAATGTTCACGGACCTTGAGGGTATTATGGTAAGCAAAATAAGCCAGACAGAGAAAGACAAATGCCACATAATTTCACTCATATGTGGAATACAAACAAACGGTTGGATAAGGAGAACAGATTGCTGGTTACCAGAGGGGAAGTGGTAGGGGGAGGGCAAAAGGGGTAAAGGGGCACATATGTATGATGATGGATAAAAACTAGACTATAATGGTGAGCACAATGCAGTCTATATAGAAACTAATATATACTAATGCACACCCTAAATTTACACAGTGTTATAGACCAATATGAACTCACAAAATAATTTTAAGTAAATCAGAAAATAGTATTAGGGACTGAATTTGGTCCTCCCCCAAATTTTTATGTTGAAGCTCTAACCCCCAAAGTGACTGTTTTTGGAGATAAGGCCATTAAGGAGATAATCAAGGTTAAATGAGGCCATAAGGGTAGGGCCCTAATCTGATAGGATTGATGTCTTTATAAAAAGAAGATAGCCAAGAGATCTCTTTCTTTGTCTGTGCATGTACCCAAAGGAAAATCCACATGAAGACCCAGCGAGAAAGTGGCCATCTACAAGCCCAGAAGAGAGGTCTCATATGAAGTTAAGCCTGCTGACACCTTGATCTTAGACTTCTAGCATCCAGAACTGTGAGAAAATAAATATCTGGTATTTAAGCCAAAAAGAAAGAAAGAAAAAAGGCTGTGAAGCAACATAAGATATTCTTATGTGTGACTGAAATGCCAGAAGGAGAATAGAGATAGAAGAGACAGAAAAATATTTGAAAAATTAATGGCTAAGAACTTTCCAAATTAATAATAAACAGCAAACCATAGTTTCAAGGAACTCAAAAATGCCAAGCAGAATGAGTACAAAACCAACTAACCAACAAAATACCTCATTCCTAGACATGTATTCAAACTCCTGCAAATAAAAAAACATGGAGAAAATACTGACAGGTAGACAAGAAAAAATGCAATTTTATATGGAGGAACAAAGGTAAATAATTACCGCTGATTTCTTTCCGGAAACTATGCAAGCTAGAAGACAGTGAAGGAACATTGTGAAGTACGGAAAGGAACATACTATCAACCCAGCTTTCCATACCAATGAGAATATCATTCAAAATTGAAGAAAAGAAGGGCTTGGCCCTGTAGCCAAGTGGTTAAAGTTCCACATATTCTGCTTCAGCGCCCTGGGTTCACAAGTTCAGATCCCAGGTGTGGACCTACTCCACTCATCAGCCGTGCTGTGGAGGCATTCCGCATACAAAATAGAGGAAGATTGTCACAGACGTTAGCTCAGTGTGAATCTTTCTCACGCACACACACAAAAATGAAGACGAGATAAAAACTCTTTTTCTCCCAGATAAAAACTGAGAGAATCCATTGCCTGTTAACCTGTACCAAAATATATATTAAAGGAAGTCCTTGATGAAAATGTAATATAATACTAGACAGATACTTAGAACTACACAAAAAAATGAGGAGTACTGGAAAAATGGTAAACAGAGGAAATAAAATGTATTTTTATTTTAATTATTCTAAGGAGATATTTATTATGCTAAGCCATTGAAAAGACTATGCAGAAAGAAATATATGGATGCTAAAGGAAGTCTGATCTTTATGTCAAGCAAGCAGCCCTTACTCATGGGTCTTCCAGCATGATAACCCAGGAGACCAAATTTTGGAAAGTTTCTAATATGCCTTTAGAGATTTCAAGTGATAAGTTCTAGAATCAGAAAAAGATGTTGGGAAAAATCTGTTTTCCGATTACATAAATATAATTTTTGGCACTTTCAAGATGGACACAATGGTGCTGGAGGAGTTTGAAGGTAACTTGCAAAAATCTTATATGATTGTTTGATATTAGGAGAACAAATTGGCCATTCCATTCAATCAACATTGTGCATGAATCTTATCTAAATTATTGATGAAATTTTTGGTCCATGCCTCCTGCTAATTTTGGTAAAACTATAAAGTTGAGACATTGACAGTTCCCAAACCTCACTTTTCCCTTGAATATCCCCTCATGGTTACAGGTAACACCCTTGCCAATGTTGCATAATTCACAGGATGGATTGAAGCTTTTCCGTGTTGAAAAGTTATGGCTCTGGCAGTAGTGTGGAATTCCAACTTATCTCTGAAGCTGAAGAAACATTCATTTTCATGCAGTTATCATTAAACAGCTTTATAAATAATTGCCACTTATTGAGAAGATTCATTGTATCATCCCTAATATTCAGGATAGGTAGAATAAATCAATGGAATTCTAAAACTAAAATTAGCGAAGCCCTCAGAGATCCTCAAAATCATATTGCTTAAGATATTTTCATTTACTTTAATAACAATGAATTCAACTCACGTAGGGGAATGTCAGCTCTCTCCTTAGAAACAGGCCATACCATGAATCTGTAAACATCGACTTTACTTCTAGACTCTATCTTATTTTAATGAGAGATGGCCAGATACTACAAGATTCATACAACACATGCAGTCTTATCATCAGCACACATGGGCAGCCTTTCTTTAACTTCCCTCCAGCAACCCTTGCCTGTCCTAAAAACTGAGTACTGGGTCTTTTGAAAGAGATATCAGAGACATACAGCCCCTGAATTCCAAATAGGTTGGACCTTATTGAGTAATGGCAATAATCAGCAATTAGATGTATACATTTTCTGAAGAGAAAATAATAGGTCTCCCTAAATTTTCAATGGTAATAAATTGCAGTAGATGTTTTAGGCAGTTAGGCTGCACTCTCCCTCGCATATTCTTCAATAGTCTAAACTTATGCCATCAGTTTATTCTTAGTAACTTTTTACATAAAAATGAACTAACATATTCTGTTTTATATTTAAGGTACTTTTTTTGACCTTTCAATTTTTAAAAGTATTTCCTATTAATGTCCTTACCAACTCAGACTTTTTGACAGATGAAGGTTTGTATCACGTCAAGGATAGTCCCTCTGTGAAATAGTAATCAGATAGTATTTGGTCTAAAAATCTATTAAATTGAGATTCTTTCCATAGGTAGTCAGAAATTCAGCATAGAAATTTTTCTTTTTCCTGGATACTCTGGGCTTGAATTATATGTGGTCATGTTCTATTGGAAAAGTGACCCACTGAGTTACTAATTAACTTTGGGTGCTAGAGGTCTTAGAACCAACTAGTATTGTTTTCAAAAATGTGTGAAATTGACCTTAGGTTAAAAATGTAAGCAGAAGTGAAAGATTTCTAATAAGTAATCTTATTGTCTGTTCTCCCTTGGAGTACAATAGCATCCTCTCATCATCTATTTTAATCCAATAAAAGCTATTTAAATAGCATGCCACCAGCTCCTTTATCACCATCCTACCATTCAAATAACCAACAGAGTATCTGTGAAATTAAGTCTTACCTGGAAAATACATCCAACAAATATTTTGGAAATCCTGGTACTGTTACCAATTATTATAGTGGTCAAGAAGGCACATGTCTCCAAAATACTTGAGAGGAGTCAAAAGGACATAAATGGGCTTAAATATATGGGGAAATTAGTGTCTTGAATAAGACAATGGAATTATCACTTAAATTAGGTTTTATCTGAGCAGATAGGGTGTCCTTGTGACAATACATAGTCAAAAAATCTTTCCCCACTGGTAGAGAGAGCCACTGTGTTCCCACCTCCAATGAATCCCCTGTCCATATTAAAGAAACATGCTTTCTGGACTTTTTCCTATTGTGCGCATCTGTCAGCCAAGTCACTCGCATTTTTGTGACAGCAGCATACACAAATGATATGAAAACCAATGTAATAGTGCACCATTAAATCAAACAGTACTTCATTAATTGTAATAATTTCTTCCTATACTTTTTAATGCAAGTATTTATTCAGCAACATTCTTTCTAGATATACTTTTTGCATTTATATAATATATTATAGTTTAGCTATTCATTTGTGCATGCCACATACTGTTCTTATTAACAGTTAAAACTTACTATTTTCTTATCTACCTACTATTAATAAAACGTTTCCTGAACACTTTTAGTTATGTAAATGTAGACTTCTCAATTTCTTTCAAGAACTAGAAAAAAATAACTATTTTGTGCTGTTTCTTTAAAATTATATTTTTAAATATTTTTCAAAGATGAATATTTATGTTGACCTTTAATCATAACTCTACACATATACCAGTGGGGAAGGTAAAGAGGTAAATGGCATAAAGTAATGCAACAAGTAATACAGGTAACTCCATAGTACCATGTCCACATGCCCATACACCACAGGCAAAGAAACAGAGGACCTCTGTAAATTAAACAAATCAGAAGCAATATTGCTACACTCATTCAACAGGACAGAAATAACTCAAAATAATGTTACAATGTGGTTTCCAGAGAAACTCTTTAAAGTACACAAACTAAATCATACTCTTAGTTTGGGCATGGTCTATAACAGTGCCATTGATTAGAAATGTAATGAGGGCTACATATGTCATTTTAAAATTTTTAGTAAGCACATTTTTGAAGGTAGAAACAGGTAAATTAATGATCCATTTTATTAAACCCAATATATCTAAAAGATGATTATTTCAATATATAATCAATATAAAATTACTGAAATATTCTATATTCTTTTCTTCACTCTACGTCGTGGGAAGCTACTGATATTTATTTTACATACACATCACATCTCAATTTGGATGATAAATTTTTAAGGATGGTTCAAGATGGTGGCATAGGTAAACTTTGAACTCACCTCCTCCCACTGACACAACAAATTTAAAACTACCCTTGGAATAATTATCTGTAAGAGAGAACTGAAAACTGGATAAAAAGAACCCCCAAAACAAGGGATGGTGCTGACTGAGGTAAAAGTGGAAGAAATTCCTTTCTGGAGAGAAAAAAGTCACCTCTGAACTGCAACACTTCATTGCAGGCCCAGAGTAACCTTAAGGTGTGAAGCCTTCACTGGAGGAGTGGGAGATCTGAGCAGGGGAGCATTACCACAATAGGCAGCTTTTGTACTCAGCACAACAGAGATAAGTGTCACAATGTCTGGCTTTGCTGCCTATTAACTACAATGGGGAATACCCCAGAAGAGCTATGAGACATAAGGGAAAAACTCTACTCTTAAAGGCCCCATGCATAAAATTCACCAGTTTCAGAAAGCAACCTAAAATCCCCAGAAAGAAAGGGGCACCATCATTTGGTCAAAAGAGACTCCCTTGATAGGTTCCATGTGCATCTCAATGAGAGGTGAGACCTCCTGAGAGACTGAGACATGGGTGGCAGCTATTATTGTAACATAGTACTGGCATGCTAACATAGATGCTGGCAAACACAAGTGGAGTCTTCCTCTGGCCCAGTAGCACAGGGGTCTGCCCCACCCACTAGAGCACTGAGTTAATCCAGCTCAATCAGGGCAGGCAGCCTGCCCTAGGGATGGAGCACAGCCAACAGCAAGCCCTCTGGCAACTTGTGGGACCACATAGGAAGGGAGCCTGGAAACTCTGCAGCCAGGCAAATGGGTCCACTTTTGCAGGGCAAGGTGTGAGCAAGGGGTAGGCCTGTGTTTGTGGAGTGTGTGGGGCTTCTGCAGTGGGTTGGGGCACACACAGGGCAGGACTGTGTTGATGGGGTGTGTGGCCCCGTGAATAGTGAAGGTTATCGCCTACAGCATGCTTGTGCTTCTCAAATAGTCACAAAGGGGAATGGTCACAGCTTTAAAAGACTGAAACAATTGGGTTCTCCCATGCCTGGGACTGGTACCACTCAGCTGCAATCCTGAGAGAGCCAACAACAGCCTTGTAGGCTGGAAGCCTACAGCAATTGTAAGCCCCTGAGCCTAGCAACCAGCCATGCTGGTGGCCTACTCACTTAGAAAAACTGCAATTGGAATGTGCTATTAAGCCTTGAAGCCAGCTGTGCTGGGGCTCAACATGTCTGACAAAGTGACCAAAGGGTCCATAGACGCCACATGCAGTGGAGTATTACACCTGCCAGCCAGGGGAACAGCCTAGAATCCCCAGGCACCTGTAGCATGATCAACCCTGCCACAACAGAAGGACACATGTAGCTCACACAGGGAACACTCCTGGAACATTTGAAATTGGTGACAAAAGGGAAGCACACTGCTGGTCCTCATAAAGTATCTCTTACATAAGTCCACCTCTCCAAGATTTGGAGATGTAGCTGACCTACCTAATACATAGATATAAGCACAGAGAAAGAGGCAAAATGAGGAGACAAAGGAATGCCTTCCAAGTAAGGGGACAGGACAAAACCCAAGAAAAAGAACTAAATGAAACAGAGTTAAACGATCTCCCTGTAAAAGAGTACAAACTAAGAGTCATAAGGATGCTCACTGATCTTGGGAGAAGAATCGATGAATGCAGTGAGAACTTCAACAAAGAATTGGAAAATATAAAAAAAAGAACCAATAAGAAGTGAAGAACACAGTACTGGAAATGAAAAATACGCTAGAGGGACTTGAAAGCAGACTAGATGATAGAGAAGAACAGATCAGTCAGCTGGATGAAAGACAAGAGGAAATCACCCAAGTGAAACAGAAAAAAGAAAAAGAATAAGGACAGTCTAAAGGACCTCTGGGAAAACATGAAGTGCACTAGCATCCTTATTATAGGTGTCTCATAAAGAGAAGACAGAGACAAAGGGGAAAAGAATATTTGAAGAAATAATAGCTGAAAACTTTCCTAAGCTAAGGAAGGAAACAGATGTCCAAGTACAGGAAGCACAGAGAGCACCAAACAAGATAATCCCAAAGAAGCCCACACCAAGACACGTTATAATTAAAATGTCAAGAATTAAAGATAAAGAAACAATCCTAAAAGCTGCAAAAGAAAGGCAACTAGTTACATGCAAAAGAAACCCCATAAGGCTATCAGTTTACTTCTCAGCAGAAACCTTACAGGCTAGAAGGGAGTGGCATGATATATTTAAAGTGCTGAAAGGAAAAAACCTACAGCCACGAAAACTCCACCCAGCAAGGTTATCATTAAGAATGGAAGGAGAAAAAAAGAGTTTCCCAGACAAGCAAAAAGTAAAGGAGTTTTTCGCCAAGAATCTAGCCTCACAAGAAATGCTAAAGGGACTTATTTAAGTGAAAAAAGACCCCAAATATAAATGAGAAAATTATCAAAAGAAAAAGAGCAATAAAATCACTGATAAAGGCAAATATATACCATAAAATTAGCAGATTAATCACATATGAAGCTAACATGATCAAATGACAAAAGTACTAAAACTACCTATTTCCATGACAATAGGGTAACAGATACAAATGCACAAAAAAGGAGGTTAGATATGATATTGAAAACATAAAATGTGGGAGGAGGGTAGTAAAAGAGTAGACCTTTTAGCAAGAGGTCAAACTAAAGAGATCATCAACTTAATATAGATTGCTATATACATAGGTTATTAAATATGAACCTCATAGTAATCACAAACTAGAAACCTGTGATAAATACACAAAAAATTAAGAGAAAGGAAACCAAACATAACACAAAAGAAACTCATCAAACCATAAGTGAAGAGAGCAAGAGAAGAAGAAAGCAACAGAGAAGAACTATTGAAACACCCAGAAAAAAACTAACGAAATAACAAGAAGTACATTCTTGTCAATAGCTACTTCATATACCATGATCAAGTGAGATTTATTCCAGGGATTCAGGGATGGTTCAACATTCACAAATCAATCAATGTGATACAGCACATTAACAAAATGAAAATTAAAAATCACATGATAATCCCAATAGATGCAGAGACAGCATTTGAAAAGGTACAGCATCCATTTATGATAAAAACTCTGAATAAAATGAGTGTAGAAGGAAAGTGCTTCAACATAATAAAGCCCGTATATGACATACCAGCAGCTAGCATCATTCTCAATGGAAAAAATTGAAAGCTATCCCTCTAAGAACAGGAACCAGACAAGGATGCCCACTTTCACCACTCTTATTTAACATAGTATTGGAAGTCCTAGCCAGAGAAATCAGGCAAGAAAAAGAAATAAAAGGGATCTAATTGTAAAGGAAGTGAAATTGTCACTATTTGCAGATGACATGATTTTATATAGAGAAAACCCTAAAAATCCACTAAAAAGCTTTTAGGAATAATAAATGAATACAGTAAAGTTGCAGGATATAAAATTAACATACAAAAATCAGTTGTTTCTATACACTAGCAATGAAGTAGCAGCAAGAGAAATTAAGAGTACAATCCCATTTACAATTGCAACAACAACAAAAAAATTACCTAGGAATAAACTTCACCAAAGAGGTGAAAGACCTATACACTGGAAACTATAAAACATTGCTGAAAGAAATTGAAGAAGACGGAAAGAAGTGGAAAGATATTCTGTGCTCTTGGACTGGAAGAATTAACATAGTTAAAATGTCCATACTTGCTAAAGCAATCTACAGATTCAATGCAATCCTCATCACAGTTCCAAAGACAATTATTCACAGAAATAGAACAAAAACTTCTAAAATTTATATGGAACAACAAAAGACCCCAAATAGCAAAAGGAATCCTGAGAAAAAAGAACACTAGAGATTTCACACTCCCTGATTTCAAAATATACTACAAAGCTATAATAATCAAAACAGCATGACACTGGTACAAAAACAGACACACAGGTCAATGGAACAGAATCGAGAGCCCAGAAATAAACCCACACAACTATGGACAGATAATTTTCGACAAG
This sequence comes from Equus asinus, assembly GCF_041296235.1. NCBI lineage: Eukaryota > Metazoa > Chordata > Mammalia > Perissodactyla > Equidae > Equus > Equus asinus. The sequence continues at coordinate 56,431,003 of NC_091794.1, forward strand.
GTAGCCAGGAACATACAATGAAGAAAGGAAAATCTCTTCAATAAATTTGGTTGGGAAAACTGAACAGCCACATGCAGAAGAAAGAAAGTAGACCATTATTTTACACCATATACAAAAATTAACTCAAAATGAATGAAAGACTTGAATGTAAGACCAGAAACCATGGAACTTCTAGAGGAAAACATAGGCAGTACACTCTTTGGCATCAGGCTTAGCTGCATACTTTTAAGTACCATATCTGGCCAGACAAGAGAAGCAATAGAAAAAATAAATAAATGAGACTACATCAAATTAAAAAGCTTCTGCACTGCAAAGGAAAACATCAACCAAATGAAAAGAAAATCTAAAACTTGGGAGAAGATATTTGCAAACTATATATCTTATAAGGAGTTAATATCTAAAATATATAAAGAGTATGTAAATTTCAACAACAAAAAAACTAACAACTCAACAAAAAAAATGAGCAAAATATCTCAACAGACATTTCTCCGAAGAAGATATACGGCTGGCCAACAGGCACGTGAAATGATGTTCAACATCGTTAATTATCAGGGAAATGTAAATCAAAACTACAATGAGATATCACCTCATACTCATCAGAATGCTTATAACTAACAAGACAGGAAATGACAAGGGTTGGAGATGATGTGGAGAAAAGGGAAACCTCATACACTGCTGGTGGGAGTGCAAACTGGTGCAGCCACTATGGAAAACAGTACGGAAAGTCCCCAAAAAGTTAAGAATAGAACTACCATATGATCCAGCTATTCCACTGCTGGGTATTCATTCAAATAACATGAAAACATGAATCCATAAGATAGATGCACCCCTATGTTCATTGCAGCATTATTCATAATAGTCAAGACTTAGAAGCAACCTAGGTGCCCATCAAAGGATGAATGGATAAAGAAGGTGGGTATGTACGTACATTGGAATACTACTCAGCCATAAAAAACAGTGAAATATGGCCATTTGTGACAACATGGATAGACTTTGAGGGTATTATGCTAAGTGAAACATGTCAGCGGGAGAAAGTCAAATACTGTATGATCTCAATCATAAACAGAACATAAAGACAACAACAACCTCATAGAGACAAAGATTGGATTGATGGTTAGCAGAGGGGAAGGGGGAAAAAAGGAGGGCAAAATGGGTTATTAGGCACATCTCTGTGGTGATAGATTATAGTTAGTCTTTGGGTGGTGAATACGATGTAATCTACACAGAAATGGAAATATAATGATGTACACTCAAAATTTATGTTATGTTGTAAACCAAAGTTACTGCAATGAAAAAATTAAAAATCACACACAAAAGAAGATGGTCATTTTTACTGGGAATATTTGATGTGCATATATATTTGATAAAATTTATCATAGTACAAATAGATTTATACACCCAAGTTGTTCAAAACATAGTGTTAATGCCTGATTCAAGTATCAAAAATTATTTTTTTAGCTTTCACACTCACATTGATGAAACTGGTTTGTCTTTTTTTAAGAGAATGGGTTTGACTTTGAAGCAAAAGCATATCAGTTTTGAAACTACATTTCTGACATTCTTGTGACAACGCAATATTATAAACATTGAATTCAAAGTATCATTAACATTAAATGTATAAATTGAATCAAAACTCTAAATATATCAATACCAAAAATTGACTTAATGCTGCCAATTATACAATTGCATCAATTAACAATTAAATTAAAATCTGCATTATTAATCCATATCAGAAAAATGTGTAACATCATTATGATTGATTTATATTATGAAAAATTTCATTTCAATCTATTTATATGTCTTGAATAGACCTTTCCTCTCTTTGGATTTCATTTGTATGCAATGTACAATTGGTGAGAAAACAAATCACACTCACATTTTTGTCTTGATTGTTGAATATTTGGCAAGCATTCCATTGTTTCAAGGAAGTCTTGATTTGGAGTTAACAGAACAGCAAGTCTTTAAGAAACTCTTCCAGGACTCAAGCAATGAGCACTGACAAAGAACACAAGATAATTAAATTCATTGTCTTCCATTTCTCTAAACAGTTCCATAAATTGGTGATGATTCATCACATTTGCATATACACACTGGAAGTTTTTAACAACTATGTCCATGACACTTTTCTAAGCATCTGCTTCAGAAAACTGAGCACAAATATATTCAGTATGTTTCATATAGTGAAATAAAACTAGAAGAGGAACGTTAGTCTCTTGTTTTGAAATTCCAATAAATCCTAATTCTTGTCCTAACAGAAAGAGTACCATCTGTCATGATAGAAACTAATTTTGTTTTATTTAGCTGAAATTCTTCCTTGACAGATAAAATGTACAAAAGTTACTATGCCACAAATTTTATATTTCAGACTGCAAATTTATAATATTTTTTCATAAATTTGGAAATCTTGAGACAACTCAAGATATTAATTGGGCAGTGTGTATTTTATTGCACAGTTAATATAAAGATAGAAAGGCACTTGCAATTTTTTGAATTTTGAACCAACTGAGTTTCAGTATTAGAAAAGTCCCATATTCTGCAGTCGATTGTTTGGTAGCCAACTGAAGATCTTTAACTATTTGTGAAACATGTCTTTTTAGTCTGTTCCTCATCATTTCTAACAAAATTTCAATAATAAATTTTATTATTTCTCTATCTAAAAATGGCTTCATTTTTGTGCAAGAATAAAAGCAGGTCAAAAGCACAACCTCAGATTCTGTTAAAAATTGTTTACAAGATTTTTCCAGGTAACAAATTCCTTTGTTTTTGATTGTGGAGGGAAAAACATTAAATTCACTATGTATTAGTTGAAAATATTTCTTAATATTTATTTTATTACTTTAGAATTTTTACATAACAAATAGCTTAATTGTTTTTCTCTGCTGCAAGTTAGCAGCATTCTTTCTCTTTACTTTTTACTTTTTACATTCTTTACTCTTCTTATTGTAGTATTAGTTTTCACATCTTCACACAATTCCACATCAGTTGTCTGCCTTCATTTTAAATTCTTAAAAATCCATACTTATTTCTAAACCTAAAAATTATCAACATATAAGTATTAATTACCAATTACAATTTGCATAGACATCATTATTATTGCTATTTGCATGAAACATTCAAATAAATATATCATGATCTTATATTTGTACCTAGAAAAAACTATTCCAACTGAATAAATCCAATGACAAGAACTAAATCAGTGATATGCTTATTTTTAGCACTAGAAATGACATCTACTCCGAAAACTTGCACTGCAACACAACATCTCAGGCAAATCACCAGCTAATATGAAACAAACTCCTACTAAAAGAATAAAATTGAGTTTAAAGGAAAAATATTTTATACTGCCTCAATGAACAGTTTAAAGGAAAATTATTCCACACTACTAAAATTAAATAAAATATAACATTCAGTTCTTCTGTACATTAGCTGTATTTCAAGTGTCCTATGCTAACCTCTGTGGGATGGTCAGTATGTATCGTCTTTGCACTTACATACTCAGACAAACACAGAAACTCATTCAACAGACAAGGAAGGAGATTTCTGATGTGGTCTTTGACCAAAGACATGAATATAGTTAACTAAAAAACATGATAAGTATCGTTAGCTTCCAGAGATGATTTTAAATACTAAAATAGGGTAGATCCAACAGAGAATTTTTTTGATAACTAGAATAGAATACAAGTTTCTTAAAAAAATAAATCCAAGAAAGGAAAAGAAGAAAATACACTAAAGCTTTTAACAGGAAACGGTATTAAATTTTCTTCAAACAGTGCTATGACTTGTTCTTATAGCCCATAGCTGTATATTTTATATACTCAACTTACCTTCAATATTTTATTTTGAAAATATTTCAGACCTGAAGAAAAGTTGCAAAAATAGCGCTATGCCTACTTACCTTTCCCAAATTCCCCAATGCTACCATTTTACATTTCCACTTTCTTTATTCTTCACTCTCTCTGTACATACATACACATTGTTTTCCCAAAATATTTGTAAGTTACAATCATATTGCCCATTTACCTCCAAATATTTCAAAGTATATTTTCTTAATTATTTTACACAAGCAGCATTTTCCGATTTTGATAGCTGTATTATCAATGACATAATATTATTATCTAATTTATAGATTGCATGCAAATTTCACCAATTGTCCCACTAATTCTCTTCATTGCAAAAGGGAAAATAAATGATTTTCAGGACTAGGATGTAACTCAGGATCCAAGATGGCAGTTATTTCATTGCTTTCGTCTCCTAATTTTTAATCTGGAATGGCTTTTCAGTCGTTGACTTATTTTTACAAGGTTGAATATATCTTAAATTTAACAATGAGCTATAATCTATAATTATCTTTTAGCCACTTGTTTTCCCCCCACAAGGAAAATGGACTCTGAGTTATAAGTGTATGCATGGTCAAAGCCCAACACTGAGTTTCAACTCCATTGTTCTTAAAATTTATTTTTATCAACACTAATCACCAACAGCAAAATTTCCAATGGAAAGTGCACTCAGAATTGAGTTCTTCTTGCCAGGAAAGTGCTTAATCGCTGATGTTCCTCCTTGGACATATATATACAGCTTAGGCCAGGTAAGTACCCCTGTCTTTAGTTACTCCTGTCTTTTTTCGCTTAAGGAAAAGTATAAACAATACTTTTTGATCAGGGTCACAGATAACACATTTCGAGTTAGGATAGGGGTATGATAAGGATAGTCACAACTCTTACTCTCAGACTGTAACTTCTTTTAAGTAGTTCAGTGGAGTCGAAGAAGAAATGGCAAAGGTAGCTTTATATAGCACTTGAAACCTTGGTAAAACCTCAAGATCTTTCTAAACAAAGTCAGTGATCTCTTTGGGAAGAATCCTGCACAGTGTTAAAATAAAAACTAAACCAAGGTGACTTGATACCCCACAAAGGCCTGAAGGACAAAAGAAAAGGCAGTGTGCCAGGAACACAACACACCAAAAACTCAGTCACCCAGTAGCAAAGTAAGCCACCCAAGCTCAATTCCCTCTTTGCTTAGAAACTAGACTTCTTAACTAACCTAGATTATTTCCTTCTATTAAATCTAAATCATGTATGTAAATTTCTCAGAGATGAGAACCTGTGGAGAAGAGAAATAGACGGTTTTGAAGGAATATGGATTTGAGATACCTGAACGGTGGCCCCTAACTTGTCTTTGAGGGAGACAAAGAAGGTGTGCTGATGCCAGTAATACCTGAGGGGGAGTTAGAGGAGGAAGACGAATCAGGAAAGTAGAGCGAGGGAGGAATGTTTTGGAGTATCATGGGGAATTATGAGAGAAAACATGACAGATTTGGGAAACTGTTTTGTTTCCACTACACCTGAAGCAAAGAGTTTTATGTAGAGAGGAGAGGTAGAGGCATGGTAAGAGATAAGGGTGTATAATTAGGCTGGGGTCAAATCTTATTTGATAGTCTTTGTCCTGTGGGATTTCACATAGAGGACTATAAAGATCTATGAATGGTTCAAGCAGTGGAATGAATTAATGCCTAAATCAGATTTATATTTTAGAGTAATCTCTTAGCCACCGGTGGGAAATATTAATGGACTAGGGAAGAATAAACGAGAAAGGGTGGGGACTGGAGGAGGAAGTTGATTAAGAAGTTACTGAGAAAGATAAAGAGAGAGAGAATGAGAAACAGAGCTATGGTAAAAATAAAGGACCAAAAGGCATTGGTCTTCTAGTATTTGAGATCAGTGACTGAAACGTGTAACATTTTTATGTCTTACAGTAGCCTGTCCTCCTGCCTACTCTTGCCATCTTTCTTTTAATACTTCAAAACCATCATACAGGGAGGCCTCCCACAGGTATTTGAGGAAAAGACATGCAGATTTGTGTTTGCCAATGACAAAAGAGTAGGATTTTTGTTTACTCAAGGTTTATTATATTCCCCTGCTCACCAGGAACTTTCTAATACCAACCAGCTTAATCTTGCATGCCACGCCTACCCTGCTTCAACATTTGCTTCCTAATGGTTGAGAATCACTCTTAGCCAAAGAGAAGAAAGAAATGAATGTGACTGACATTTGGGTACTTATGACCCTGGGCAGGGAGGGGAAAAGAGTAATTGCAAGACAATAAAAGTCATATTTTAAAAAGTTAAGAGAAACAGCCCAAATCTGTCTAAACAATATATTTTATTTAACATGGTAATATATTTATATAATATTTATACAAAAGCCACACAAAGAAATTCTCTTGGAAGCCCAAAATTCTCTTCTTCCCACAGAGACATGCATCCAACAACAATATACAGACCAACGCCCTTTGAAAAAATCTGGAGGTGAGTAAATAGATGCTTGTACCCCAGGCAAGCACAAAACCAGGGACATTGAGGCTGGTAAGAAAATTCATGGCATTCAGAGTCCCTCTGTGTGATCAATAACAAAGTGGGAAGGGGGCAGAGATGTGAAGGAATACAGTTTTTATATGAGATTGAAGTTATTCAGTTTAAAAATAGATTGCTATAACTCTAAGATGTTTTCTGCAACTGTAGTGGTAACTACAAAGATAATATCTATAAAGTATACATAAAAGAAAGTGAGAAGGGAACCAAAACATGTCACTAAAAATAATCAACAAAACACAAAAGAAAGCAGCAAGAGAGTAAGGATGGGAAAAAAAATGCTACAAGATATACAGAAAACAATTTAAAAAATGGCAATAGTAAGTCTTTTCCTATCAGTAATTACTCTAAACTTAAATGGATTAAACATCCTGGTTAAAAGACATAGATTAACTGAATGGTAAATAAGCAGAATCCAACTATATGTTATCTAAAAGGGATTCACTTTAGATCTAAGGACATACATAGGCTAAAAGGATGGGAAAAGATATTCCATGCAAATTGTAACTAAAAGAGTGCAGCAGTGGACATACTTATCAGACAAAATGTACTTTAAAAGCAATCACAGGAGACAAATAAGGACATTACATAATGATTAAAAGGGGTTAATTCACAGGAATAGAGAACGATTATATATAGGTACTTGAGATCACAAACCTCAAATATTTGAAGCAAACATTGACAGAACTGAAGATAGAAATAGACAGTGACACAGTGACAGTGGAAGATTTCAATATCCCATTGTCAATAATAGACCAACAAGACAGAAGATCAACAAAGAAACAGAGGGCTTAAACAACATTATAGGCCAAATGGATCTAACAGACATGTAAAACCTATTTCATTCTACAGGAGCAGAATTCACATTCTTCTCAAGCACACAGAACATTCCCCAGGATAGATCATATGTTATGTCACAAAACAAGTCCTGACAAATTTAAGAGGATTGAAGTCATGCCAAGTATCTCTTACAACCACAGTGGAATGAAACCAGAAATCAATAGCAGAAGGAAAACTCAAAAATTCACAGATAGGTGGAAATTAAACACCACACTTTGAGCAACCAATGGGTCAATGAAGAAATCAAAAAGGAAATTAGAGAATATCTTGAAACAAAAATAATACAACATACCACACATGGGAAGCAGCAAAAGCGGTAGTAAGAAGGAAGATTATAACAATAAACATCTACACTGAAAAAAGAGGAAAGATCTCAAATAAATTATCTAACTTTATACCTCAAGGAACGGAAAAGGATAAAACTAAGCCCAAAGTTAGCAGAAGAAAAAGATTAGAGCAGAAATAAATAAAATAGAGAATGGGGAATAAACTCAGTGAAACTAAGACTTGGTTTTATGGAAACATCAATAAAATTGACTAAGCCTTACTCAGACTGAGAAAAAAAGAGAGAAGATTCAAATAAATAAAATCAGAAATGAAAGATAAGACATTGCAACTAATGCCATAGAAATAAAAATGATCATAAGAGACTACTATGAACAATTATATGCTAACAATTGGATAACCTAGAAGAAATGGATAAATTCCTAGAAAGATACCATCTGCCAGAAATGAATCATGAAGGAATAGAACATCTAAACAGACCTATAACTATAAGGAGATTGAATCAGTATTCAAAGCCTCTCAACTAAGAAAAGCCCAGGACCAGATGGTTTCATTGGAGAATTCTACCAAACATTTAAAGAATTTATGCCAATCCTTCTCAAATTCTTGAAAACAAATTGAAGTCAAGGGAACACTTCCAAACTCATGTTATGAGATCAGTATTATCTTAATACCAAAGCCAGATAAGAAACTAGAAGAAGAAGAAAAAAAAGCACATGACAACATTCAACACCCCTTTATGATAAAAACACTCAACAAACTAGGAATAGAAGGAAATTACCTCATAAAGGCCACATATAAAAAGTCCACAGCTAACATTTCACTCAGTGATGAAAATCTAAAAGTTTTTCTCCTAATATCAGGGAAAAAACCCAGGATTCCTACTCTCACAATTTTATTCAGCATAATATTCAAAGCTGTAGCTGGATCAATCAGGCAAGAAAAGAAATAAAAGCATTTGTTTCTAAAAAGAAGTAAAATTATCTCTTTTCACAGATAGCATGATCTTATACCTCAAAAACCCTAAAGATTCCACAATAAAACTGTTAGAACTAATAAACATTCAGTAAAGTTGCAGGATACAAATTGACATACAAAAATCAGTTGCATTTCTATACATTAACAATGAACAATCCAAAAAGTAAATCAAGAAAACAATCACATTTACAATAGCATCAAAAATAATAAAATACTTAAAAATATACTAACCCAAGGGAGTGACAGACTCGTACACTGAAAACTACAAATGTAGAAAGAAATTTTAAAAGTCAAAAGTTATGGAAAGACATCTTGCATTCATGAATTGGAAGACAATATTTTTTAAATGTCCATACTTCACAAAGTGTTTGATAGATTCAATGTAATCCCCATCAAAATCTCCATGTCATTTTTTGCAGAAATAGATAAAACATTCCTAAAATTCATATGGAACCACAAAGGACTCCAAATAGTCAAAACAATCTTGAAAAAAACCAACAAAGCTGGAGGTTTCACATTTCCTGACTTCAAAATATATTACAGAGTTGGCATAAAGACAGACATATAGACAAATGGATTGAATAGAGAGCCCAGAAATAAACACATACATACATGGTCAAATGATCTTCAACAAGGGTGCAAATATTACACAACAAACAAAGGTTCATCTCTTCAATAAATGGTGCTAAGAAAACTGGATCACCACATGCAAAAGAATGAGACTGAACCTTTATCTTACACTTTACACAAAAATCAACTCCAAATGAACTAAACACTTAAATGTAGGACATGACACTATAAAACTCCTAGAATAAAACAAAGGGAAAAGCTTTATAACATTGTATGATTTTTAATTTTATGAATCACTTCAGTTGACCATGAGTATCCATATTTCTGAGTGGGCCTGTGAAAGCATTTCCTTATGAAAATAGCACTTGAATTTGTAAAATCAGTAAAGTAGGGTGCCCCACCCAATGTGGTTAGGCATCATGCAATCCCTTCAGGACCTGAATAGAACAAATGGCAGAAGGATGAGGAATTAGTTTCTTTTTTCCTGCCTCATTGATTGAAATAGGACATCTCATCTCAATTTCATCTGCCCTTGGACTGGAATTGATGTCACTGGCTCACCACGTTCTCGGGCTTTGGGACTCAGACCGAATTACACCATGAGCTTTCTTGGATCTCTAGCTTGCAGAGAGCAGATTTGGGGACTTCTCAGCTTCCATAATTGCATAAGCCAATTCCTCATAATAAATCTATATCCATCTATCCATCTACCTATCCAACTGGTTCTGTTTCTCTGGAGAATTCTGACTAATATATACTGGTATGAATAATGATTTCCTGGCTATGACATCAAAAATATACATAATAAAAGCAAAAAATAGGCCTGTGGGACTACATAAAACTAAAAACCTTCTTCATGGCAAAAGAAACAATCAACAGAGTGAAAAGGCAACCTATGGAATGGGAGAAAATATTTGCAAACCATATAACTGATAAGACATTAAATATATAAGGAACTCATAACTCAAAAGCAAGAAAACAACCCATTAAAAAATGAGAAGAAAGTGATGTCAGCAGTATTGCAGAGTGAGCTGTACCGATGATCTCCCTCCTCCACAATACAATGAAAAACACATTAATACTCCAACAGAGGACATCCACACAGCACAAACGATGTCTGAGAGACCCAGGCAGCCACATATCAGAGGGTCGAGAGGCTGGAGTCCCCTTGCAGGAGGTGAAACAGGGTAAGAGAAAACTTTACTTCCTCCCCAAAGGACTGCAATCTGGAACTCTGCACAGCATCTGAGAGGGAAGGAGGGGGAGAAGGGACTTCCATTCATGGGAACATCAAAGATCCCCAAGGTCCCTTGCAGTATAGGGGGATGTCCCCTATGGGGGGAGAGCTATCATGGGGGATGCCTCATCAAGCCAACACCCCAGGACAGCAGATAGCAAGAGCAAAGCAAGTAATCCTGTGAGAGCATGCAGAAGAAAGCCCCCCCACGCACACACACACCTGTCCAGCACTAGCTCCAGCTCCTGGGATCCCAGCAGAAGGCAGAAGTCTCAGAATATGTGGCTCTTGACCCCCACCCAGTGGCAATAGGTGGTAACTGTGACTAAATAATACCAGGATGCAAAAGAACAAAGCCATGACCTCTAGCAGAATCAAAAATTATAGTAAATCTCCAGAACAGAGAGAAAATGACAAGGACCCAGAAATCAATCCTGAAGACACAGAAATATGCAATCTAAATGAGACAGAATTCAAAGTAGCTATCAACAAAAAACTCAATGAGTTAAAAGAGAATGTAGAGAAACAATTGAATGAGTTCAGGAGCTACTTCACAAAAGAGATTGAAACTATAAAAAGGAATCAACCAGAAACATCGGAGATAAAAGACACAGTTGATGAGTTATAACAAAATATGGATTCCTTGAATGCTTGAGCAGACATCATAGAGGAGCAAATCAGCCTAATCGAGGATAGACATATTGAAATGCTTCTGATAGAGGAGGAGAGAGAACTAAGAGTAAACAGAAATGAAGCAACTCACTGAGAAATATCTGACTTAATTAGGAAATGAAACATGAGAACTATAGGTATTCAAGAGGAAGAAGTGGAAGGAGAATGAAGCAGAAAGCTTGTTCAAAGAAATAATAGCAGAGAACTTCCCAAACCTGGAGAAAGAGACAGAAATCCATGTGGAAGAAGCTAACAGATTTCCTAAATATGTCAATGTAGAAGGACCTCCTGCAAGGCATATAGTAGTGAAACTGGCAAAAGTGAATGACAAAGAAAAAATACTAAGGGCAGCAGGCAAGAAGATAATAACCTACAAAGGAACCCCTATCAGGCTTTCAGTGGATTTCTCTGCAGAAACTTTACAAGCTAGGAGAGACTGAAGTGATATATTCAAATATTTGAAGAACAAAAACTTTCAACCAAGAATACTCTATCCAGCAAAAAATATCCTTCAGATATGATGGAGAATTAAAAACTTTCCCAGATAAACAAAAGCTAAGGGAGTTAGTAGCCACAAGACTCTCCCCTAAAAGAAATCCTCAAGAAGGCCTTCATACCTGAAAAAGGAGGGAAAAAGGGGTTACAAAGCACAGAGTAAAGAGATAAATAGGCAGACAAAATCGGAAAATTGTATCTATATGTCAGGACAGGCTAGCAAACACTCAAGTAAAACATTAAAGATAAAGGGAAGGAAACCATCAAAAACAAAGATTGTCATTTTAAGCACAAAGTCACAACACAAGATGGAATAAGATGTGAGAAAAACAACTTAGGAGGGGAAGATGAAAGGGACTGAATTGTTTTAGTTTAAGGAAATAAGAGACCATTAGAAAGTGGGCTATCTTATCTACAAGATTTTGAGTACAAAACTCTTGGTAACTGCTAAACAAAAAAAGCAGAACAGAGACAAAAATAATAAGGAGAAAACAAAGAAACACAACATAAAAAAGTACATAACTCAATTGGTAGACTGAAACACACAGGATGAGAAACAAAAGAAATGCAGAAGAATTGGAAAACAAGTAATAAAATGGCAGCATTAAGCCCTCATATATTGATAATCACCCTAAATGTAAATGGATTGAATTCTCCAATAAAAGACACAGAGTGGCAAGATGGATTAAAGAACAAGACCCAAAATATGCTGCCTCCAGAAAACATATCTCAGCCCCAACAACAAACACAGGCTCAGTGTGAAGGGATGGAAGATGATACTCTAAGCTAATGGCAAACAAAAGAAAGCAGATGTCACGGTATTTACATCAGACAAAGTAGACTTCAAGATAAGACAGATAAAGAGAGACAAAGAGGGACAGTATATAAAGATCAAAGGGACAATTGACCAAGAAGACATAACACTTATAAACATCTACGCACCCAAGACAGGAGCACCAAAGTATGTAAAGCAACTATTAACAAACCTAAAAGGAGATATTAATAATAACACAATAATAGTAGGGGACCTCAATGTTCCACTCACATCAATGCAGAGATCATTCAGACAGAAAATGAACAAGGAAACAGTGGAATTAAATGAAAAGCTAGACCAGTTGGAACTTAGAAACACAGATAGAACACTTCATCCAAAAACAGCAGAATGCACATTCTTCTCAAGTGTGCATGGAATATTCTCAAGGATAGACCATATGTTGGGAAATAAGGCAAGCCTCAATAAATTTAAGAAGATTTAAATAATAACAAGCAACTTTTCCAATCACAATGCTATGAAGCTAGAAATTAATTACAGGAAAAAAGCTGAGAAAGGGTAAAAGATGTGGAGACTAAACAACATGCTATCAAACAACCAATGGATCATTGAAGAAATTAAAGGAGAAATCAAAAAATATCTGGAGACAAATGAAAATGAAAACATACCATACCGACTCATATGGGATGCAGCAAAAGTGGTACTAAGAGGGAAATTCATTGCAAGACAGGCTCATATTAAGAAACAAGAAAAATCCCAAATAAGCAATCTCAAACTACACCTAACTGAATTAGAAAAAGAAGAACAAACAAAGCCCAAAGTCAGCAGAAGGAGAGAAATGATAAAAATCAGAGCAGAAATAAATGCAATTGAAACAAAAGAGGCAGTAGAGAGGATCAATGAAACAATGAGCTGGTTCTTTGAGAAGATAAACAAAATTGGCAAACCCCTAGCCAGATCTACAAAGAAAAAAAGAGAGAAAGCTCAGATAAATACAATTAGAAATTAAAGAGGAGACATAATAGATATCACAGAAATGCAAAGGATTGTAAGAGAATACTATGAGAAGCTATATGCCAATAAACGGACAATCTAGAAGAAATGGATAAATTCTTAGATGCCTACAACCTCCCAAAGCTGCATCAAGAAGAAATAGATAATCTAAATACACCAATCATAAGAGATTGAAACAGTAATCAAAAGAATCCCCCCCCAAAAAATCCCAGGACCAGAAGGCTTCCCTGGAGAATTCTACCAAACTTTCAGAGAGGATTTAATATGTGTCCTTCTCAAGCTATTCCAAAAACTTAGGGAAGATGAACTGCTCCCTAAAACATTCTATGAGGCCAACATCACTCTGATACCAAAACCTGACAAGGACAACAGAGAAAAGGAAAATTACAGGCCAATATCACTGATGAACATAGATGCAAAAATCCTCAACAAAATATTGGCAACCCAAATACAGCAATACATCAAAAAGATCATACATCATGATAAGTGGGATTTACACCAGGGGCACAGGGATGGTTCAACATCTGAAAATCAATCAACATGATACACCACGTCAACAAAACGAGGAATAAAAACGACATGATCATCTCAATAGATGCAGAGAAGGCATTTGGCAATATCCAACAGTCATTTATGATAAAAACTCTTAAAAAAATGGGGATAGAAGGAAATTACCCCAACATAATAAATGTCATATATGACAAACCGACAGCCAACATCATACTCAATCAAGAATAACTGAACACCATCCTTCTGAGAACAGGAACAAGGCAAGGATGCCCACAATCACCACTCTTATTTAACATAGTACTAGAGGTTTTGACCAGAGCAATTAGGTAAGAGAAAGGAACAAAAGGAATCCAAATAGGGAGTGAAGAAATGAAACTCTCTCTGTTTGCAGACTACATTATCTTATATATAGAAAACCCCAAAGAATCCATTGGAAAACTAATAGAAATAATTAACAACTACAGTAAAGTTGCAGGGTACAAAATCAACTTACAAAAATCAGTTGCATTTCTGTACTGTAATAAGGAACTTACAGAAAGAGAACTCGAGAATACTCTTCATGTAACTTACTTGTGCCTTCAGGGCCTGCTTAGGCCTGATCAAGTATAAACCATTTCCGTTTGATGATAGAATGCTGCAATGCATGCAAAAGTTTATGTCTTGCTGGGTCAGCTAACAACCAATTCGTGATGAGATGCTCAGGTAGCATGGTATTTGGTGGCCAATGGTATAAGCATTTAGTCTGCTAATGCCCAGTAGCAGACCAAGAGTGTTTTTCAAAAGAAGAGTAGTTATCTGTGTAGGATGGTAGAGCTTTACTCCAAAATCCTAAGGGCCTGCCAAAGTCTCCAAACAGCATCCCTATCTGCCACTAACACTTCAAATACCATTGGATCTGTTGGATCATATGGTCCATGTGGCACAACAGCTTGCACAGCAGCCTGGACCCATAGAGCCTTTTCTTGTTCTAGGCCCCACTTAAAACTAGCAGCTTTTGAGGTCACTCAATAATAGGCTGGAATAACACACCCAGGTAAGGAATATATTGCCTGCAAAATCCAAAGAGGTTCCCCAGGCATTGTGCCTCTGTTTTCTGATTTTAGAGTAGAAAGGGCTAGAGGCAAAAACTTATCCTTCATCTTAGAAGGGATATCTTGACATGCCCCACACTACTAAACCCTTAGAATTTTCACTTAGGTAGAAGGCCTCTCAACTTCTCTCAGATTTATTTCCCACCCTTTGACATGCAAATGTCTGATCAATAAGTTGAGGGTACTTGCTATTTCTCATTCATTAGATCCAACCAGCATAATGTCATCAACATAATTGACCAGTGTGATAGCTTATGGACAGGAAAGGTGATCAAGCTCTCTACGAACTAAATTATGGCGTCAACCTGGAGAGCTGATATACTCCTGAGGTAGGTCAGTGAAGGTGTATTCCTGGTCTTTCCAGGGGAAAGAAAACTGCTTTTGGTGGGTCTTATGGATACGGATGAAGAAAAAGACATTTTCCAGATCAATAGCTGCATACCACGTAGCAGGTAATGTGTTAACTTCCTCAAGCAACGAAATAGCAGCTTCAATTGTAGTCACCATCTGGTTAAATTTATGATAATCCATAGTCAATCTCCAAGATCTATTTGTCTTCTACATAGGTCAAATAAGCATGTTGAATGTGGATGTGGTGGGAATTGCCAGCAGTGCATCCTTCAAGTCCTTTATCATAGCACTTATCTCTTCAATCCCTCCAAGAATGAAGTATTGCTCACTTTAATAGTAGATATCCTACAAGACTGGGAGTTCAACTTTGTTGTAATTTAGCCAGTCATAGAATGAGATCATCATTTGATTTTAAGCTATCTCAGCACTGGCTACAGGAGACAAGTGTCTCCTTCAGGGCACACATAGAAGATTTCAAGTCATTTATTGGCACTTGAGCTGGGAATTCAAATCCCTAAGCTCATTCTTTTCTTTCACTAGTGATACTAAGAGAAACCAACAAACTCATTGTATTCATCAGTTTGCCAGAATGTTTGAAAACATCATATGGGTACTTGCTTCTTATATATGATTGATTAGGATATTGAATGGAGATATTTTGCACATATCTATTACCAAATCATGCCATGGATTATCAGTGCCCCCTTTACTATTGAAAATAGTCAAAAGCACTTTAAATCTAATCATATTGCAGAAAGCTGAGAACGAATTCTTAAAATTGTATTCCTCCAGAACCACTCTTAGTACCAAATCTATCTTAGTCTGGGTTCTCTGGAGAAAAAGAACCAAGATGATATGGATACATAGTATTATAAGGAATTGGTATGCAGTAAGCCAAACTCTGAGACAGCGCTTGGAGATGGAGAAAGGTTAATTGGAATTGGCCAAAACAAGAAGGTGGGAGGATAGGTTTTCTCAAATCCACCTTAACAAGAGAAGAAAGCAGGGGATTTTAGAGTGCTAAGGAGTGTGGTGGGAGGAGTTTTGGAGAATCAGAGGGATAATCCATGTTTCTTTCACTACAGATAAGCCTGGGGGGGGCAATCGGACTTCTGGGCATCAAGAGCAGCTGGGGGCTGGTTATCTGGTGATCCTTGAAGGCATTATTTTTCTTCTGTAAAACAAGCACATAAATCCATGTGACCCATGAGGCACCCCTCAGGTTAAACAAGAAAACAGAAATTGACAAGATTAACTTCTTTTCATAACAAGGTTGAAGGGTAACCTTATTGAGTATTTACAATAACCCTCGGGTACCTGGCTTCATTTTCACAATGAAAATTATTAATAACCTCTAACATGACAAGTTAAATGAATAAAAAATTTCACAATTATGCTGATTACATCATTTATTCCATAAATAAATTCAAAAATACGTAATTTGTTGTTTGCTCTGAGTATATTTATTAAAGTCACATGTGAACTTCTATTAAAATTTATTGAACATAGGCATGCCTATAGAGTCAATAAATTTACTTTTACTTTTTTTGTACTTTAATAAACTGAAATGTCATATTTTAAATATAAATGGTAATCAAAAGAATATTAAATGATGTAACTTGGACGTCTTTAAATATATCAACTGATTTTAAAAAGTGAATACCATAACTGAAAACAGAAAAGATAAATTAAACCGCCAAAAACATGACTTGAAAAACAAATCTAAAAAGAAGCCCAAAGGTGATACAAATATTGTTTGTCAAGTATAAATGTTACTGTTGTGAAACACTTTCATGTGTAAGTAATACCACTTCATGAAAAAAATCACTTTGCAAGTATGCTCTTTAATTTTATCAAGAAGTTCCTATTCTATTGACAGTAGAAAGTGATTTGAGGACTATTATGAACCCAAAAGAAAAAACAAGAAGTAAATGAACAGAGAGTTATAATTTTAGGTTCAATAGTCCCTAAATACATACTTAGTTAAGAGCAGCAAAGATAACTGAAAAGAGTCTCTAACTTTTTTCCTTTAAGGTTTATGTTTTCTTTAGGCTTTGCCCTCTACTTCATATCTGCACTGGCACGCTCACCCTAGATGTTTGCTACACTTCTTATCATCAGCAACCTCAAATTGGGCACAAATCCCTTGTGGCCCAGGAAAGACAATATTACTTGTTCATAGGTCCATCTCATTTTCCTTCTGAATGTAGAGGACTTTACTTTGCATCCTGCACCCTCACATCCAGAGAGGGCACATAAATAGTTGCAGCCAATACAATACAGAAGGAATACAACATATGATTATGTATGCCTTTTCCACATCTGATACTTTATGAAAAAAAATCTCCCAAGCATAATCTTCACTCTTTCCCTTCCACAGCGACCCTGGAGGTCACATGCTGAGAGGTAGTATTCCTAAGTGAAAGGATTTTAGTTTGCTAGGAAGAGGGCCACCTCAATCAGGGACCTCTGCATTGGAATTTGCATAAATGAGAACAGATTTTTACTGTGTTAATCTAGTGAGATTTTAGAGTTGTTACAGAAGATAGCACCAGTTACTCTAACTAATATATTTTACTTGTAAAGATAACCTGGCTTGAATATTAGAAAAAAATACAACATAAAACTAAAACCAAGATAGTATTGAAAGGTTAAGGTACATATTATGCATAATATCTGTCCCATTTGAAACATTGAAATTTCTGCCCTTTGGCCTCCTGTATCTGTGTGTGTGTGTATATATATATATATATAGTCTCCTGTCCTGTTCAGAGACAAACCTGGGAAGTCTCCAATATTGTCACAAAAGTGCTAGAACATTTTCATATGGAAAAATCCTCGTTCTGTAGTTTCTGATAATGGGACTGCTTTCATAAGCTATGGATCAACTTCTAACAACTATTCAGTAATTTCTTCTCTATACGTATTGAAGCCATCTATGTAAAGAGAGAATGAGCTAGTCTCACAGTACTTATCATGTAGGCTTCCTCTCTCCATTTCCATTTCTGATCTCTTCCCAGATAGGTGAACCCAGACATTTCACCCTTTATATAAGGCAATTAACTTCATCCTTATAAGAGTTAAGTGGAATGATAACATCTTGCTAATCACATCCATGTTCCAAGGATTGTAAATATCTTAAAATGAGTCATTCAATCACAGATCATCTTATAAGGTAACCTCCAGTCTTAGAAGTAAACATACAGCATCTCACACAGTTCTCTTATGAGGAGCTAGCCAGAAAAGTCAAGTAATTTGGTGATTTGTGTACACTATCAGATAAGACATTGTGGTAACTGGGACTCTAGAACATAAAATCTGCAAAGGGATTATTAAAAAAACAGAGTAAAATACACCACTGAGTACATAAAATATTTACTGTTATATAGCACAGCTTCATGAATGACACAAATAGACATATTTTATTGTATACATAATCACAATATCAATCAAAAGTTAAATAGAACATCATTAATGGTTTTTTCTTTAAATTTTAAAAGTAAAAGTACCGTTTAAACTAATTTGTATATTTAAATCTCAAATATTTGATAAATATTACTTTAGCTAAAAAAACCCAGAAGTTTAGATTCTTGTAATATTGTTGCATGCATATATGGTCTCAATGGAATGAATCATTATTTTTGCTTCCTGCACGTACAAAAGAGACAAATAGAAGCAGACCAGTGACAAGACGTCAACATAATTTACATATAGTTGAGACATTCTCTCTATAGTTATGTTCAGTGTAATTTCTTTTTTATTATTTTGCTAAAAATAATCACTCTGGTACCTTTTCAGTTTCTATTTTCCCCAAGTGCTCTTTAGAGGTAGCCTCTAAATTCCCTTGTAAGAATTTCAGTTGGGAGGGAAATTGATTCTGAAGGGTGATAAATATGGAAAAATTTCAATAAAAACTGTACAAAGATATTTTTAATAATTTCACTCTTTGCTGAATGCTCATATTCTATAAAGTAGCATCCATAGTCAAGAGAATTTAATGGCTTTTTAATAGTTTTTCCTAACCCAAGAAGTCTGAAGAAGGCCTCTACCAATGCAATAGAGAGAAACTGAGCTGATTACTAGGTACCAGGAGAGAGTAAAGAAATAGTTGTCTTCCATTTGTTACTCACCTATGACCCTTTCTAGGAGATAGACCTGGTAAACTGTGAAATAATAAAATAAGACCGATGCTTATCTGGTAGTTAAAACATCTTAGCATCCAATCATCAATTTAGACTTCAGAAATATTTCAAAGATCCATATTTCCTTTCCTAATCCTAATGTTATCTCCTCTGTCAAGGTTTCATTACTTTTTCCCTAACACTGTTTTAGAGCCTGGATTCCCTGTGGCTTATCTCTATATTCCAGTTCATTATCTCTAATGCTAATTTCTGCAAAGAGAGTTATTTTCTGCAAAATCCATATAGATTATGTTATAGTCCAAATAATTATAGAATGCCTACTGGATAAAGCAGATCTCTTTAGTTCTACATTTAAAAAGCCTTTGGAATATCCCCACCTCTCTAACTTTGCTTCCCATTGCCCCGCCTCACATGCCTGAAGTTTTGGGTAAACAACTTCAGGCATCTGCCTGAATACTGCAGACCCTTTAGAAACTCCGTGTCTTTATAATCACTCTTCTCTTATCTTTTAATAAACATCCTCACTTTTCTGATAGTTGTGCTTCAACTCATATTTCAGGACCACAGAAGAATACTATTTTCAATAAGATTTTTTTTAAATCTCCTAGAAAATTGACATATTTTTTCTCTTGATTCTCACATCACTTTATTTATATTCTATAATTCAATTATCTGTTGGAGTCATATTAAAGTTTGTTGAGATTAATATATCATTGGGTATATTTCAGCAAATGCTAGGTGGTAAATTCAACATCTATACCAAGATGTTGCAAATTCTTGGAGCTACAAGGCCACACAATGCCCTCTAGTTCAGTGAACCACCCAACTTGGGCTCTGAAGCTCAGGGAGTTCTCTCCTGCTACAGCATTCTCTTTTCCCCTTTGACGGAAAACTCCATCTGAAATAGAGTCACCTTTACTTTTGTTTCACCAAAACACCGCTAAAACAAGCTATTTGAACTTATAATAAAGTGGATCAGTGCCTGGCCCCATGGCCTAGTGGTTAAGTTCATGCACTCTGCTTTGGCAGCCCAGGTTTTCGCTGGTTCGGATCCTGGGTGCGGACATGGTACCACTCGTCGTGCCATGCTGAGTCGGCATCCCACATAGCACAATCAGAAACACCCACATGGGGCTGGCCTGGTGGTGCAGCAGTTAAGTTCGCACTTTCTGCTTCTCGGTGGCCTGGGGTTCACTGGTTTGGAACCCCAGTTGCGGACATGGCACAGCTTGGCAAGCCATGCTGTGGTGGGCATCCCACATATAAAGTAGAGGAAGATGAGCACGGATGTTAGCTCAGGGCCAGGCTTCCTCAGCAAAAAGAGGAGGATTGGCAGTAGGCAGCTCAGGGCTAATCTTCCTCAAAAAAAAAAAAAAAAGAAAGAAACACTCATGACTAGAATATACAACTATGTACCGAGGGGCTTTGGGAAGAAGAAGAAAGAAAGAAAAAAAAAGAAGATTGGCAACAGATGTTAGCTCACGTGCCAATCTAAAAAAAAAAAAAAAAAATGTGGATCAAACTTCTTTGTTGCTTTAGCTCCTTTGTGACTTTTGTTCTTCTATCCCTGAAATTACCAGACATTATACAGAGGCATTTATGAAGTAGTCTCTTCACAAATTATCCCCCGGATGAAGGGTAAGTTTGTTTTTTGCTCTGAAATTTAAGAAAGATTATCACATTATATATTTAAATCAAAAACATCTATAACAGAGAAAGATTATGATACTGTTAGTAGGAGTGGAGGTTTTAAATGTCAGCTGAAGTTTTAAATAATAGGTTTTTCTTACAGATAAGCTTCTATGAAAGCCTTTTATTTGTGGTTGTGCAATTAACATTGAATTTGAATATCTCAAGTATTTAGACCATGTTGTACTCTTTGAAAACCTAGCAAGAAGCAAAATGTTTTACATATATCAGGCATAAAAATAACATTTATTGACTCAATTAATTACAAAATAGGAGGAACAAAATCAATTAAATCATTCGTATTTGTATTCCCTTTCTAGGTAAACAATTTATATTGTTAAGTAAATATTCATGGAAATCAATAAAAGTTTTCTATCTAAACTGAAAAAAGAAATGATTGTGAATGAACTCAAATTCTTTCAAAAGTATATTTTCTTCCTGACACCTATAGTTTATGCAGAATTTTGGAAAATCTCCACTAAGAGTAACATTTTAGTATGCAGGTGGATCTACATTCCTGCTTCTAAAATTGCAGTGTCTGAACATCAAAATTCTGATTTATTTTCCATGTTAATAAATGACTTGTAAAATCTGATTAAAGCTTGATAAAATTGTATTTTATTACATTAGATAATCAAATTACAGCACATTCAATTATTTTAAAAATCATTATAGAATTTATACTTTTACTGACATAGTGAATTAGATAATCTGAACTATCCTACTGATAGATAATGTATATGTTAAAACAAGTACAATTTGTAAAACTTTTCAAAGCTTGCATGATAAGAAAACCAACCTCTCTCCTCTCCCCCACATTCAGTTAATGGTTAGTTAAGCAAAGGAAATTATATCCGAGTACAGAAAATTGCAAGGGAATATGATCAGCTCAAAAGAAAATTCCCAAGCATACTCACATCAGCAATTCTATGAGAAAACAGAACAGACCAACTACTTCTAAGTGAAGACCACAGATGGTAAAACTCACTCAAATGGAGCTTCCAATCACGTTTTTAGTATCTCACTCTGAAATACCAGTAGATGGCCGAGGGTCATCAGACACTGAATAAAGCAAGTTAAAAGAACATCATCATCATCATTATGTTTTAGTGGAAAAAATGTAAAAAGAAAATATTAAAAGTAATTACTGTTATGATCAGACAGGTAATAGAAGTTATGGTATTAATGAATCAAGAAACATTCCATAAAATAATTGAGAAATTAGAGTTGAAATTAAGGACTTGGGGCTGCCTGGTTGTGTAGTGGTTAAGCTCTTGCACTCCACTTTGGGGGCCTAGGGTTTGTGGGTTAGGATCCTGGGCAAGGACCTTGGACTGCTCATCAAGCTATGCTGTGGTGGCATCCCACATAAAACAGAGGAAGATCAGCACAGATGTTAGCTCAGGGACAATCTTCTTCTCACACACACACACACACACACACACACACACACACACACAAAAACCCAAAGAAACCTCAATAGCAGGCTTAGGTTATAAGGCTAAGGAAATCTCCAAGACAATAAAGCAAAAAAGAGATTTAAAATAGGAGAGAACACATAGGAAATTAGAAGGAGAAGACAGAAAGAGGAAATTACAGAATACAGAAAATAATTAAAGAAATATTTCAAAAATTTTCTCAGAATAGAATAATATAAATTTTTTGACACAAAGGACCCATCAAAGTGCCTGTACAATGGAAAGAAAGAAATCGATAACAATGCATATGAAATTTCCAAATATAAGTGACAAAGAGAAAAAGTTTTGTGGAGGGAAATCAAAAGCAAAATAAAAAACAAAACATTTCATAGAAAAGATCAGGATAAAATCACAGAGTACTTCTAAACATTACTGCACAGAAACTATATGATAATAGAAAAATATCTTCAAATTCTGATGTAATATGCTTTCCAGCCCAAAATTCTATACTCAAACTCTCAAGAAGTAAGAAGGTAAAATGAGCATGATATTGACCCTGATATCAGTTTCCCCACATTAAACCCAGAATATATGGGGTTAAAACCAAAACACTCATTCCCTGCTTACTCTCTGGCTTCCTGGCTCCAGAATCCACTATCCTCCATGGAGACAGACACCTCCAAGGACAAGCACCTGGATTATCTCCTCCCCACAAAGAGATACAGGCTGGTGGAGAAGCTGCTGACTAGCAAGGTCATGGGCTCCCTCCTCTCTGCAAGTAGTCTCAAGGGCAAAGACAGGCTGGTGGGAAAGCTCCGACAAGCAAGGCCATATGCTACCCCTCCCCTACCTAAAACCCCAAATAAAAACCCTTCCTTTTAGCTTTTCAGGGCGTTTGGGATGTCAGTGTTAGCTGCCCTCTCTCCTTGCTCAGCGCTGTGCAAAAATAAAATTCCTACTTTCTTCCACCACACCCAGTGTCAGAGATTGGCTTGTGCGCAACTGGTGAGTGAACTTACTTCAGATTCAGTATCAAGTATATTTTCAGATATACAGGAGTTTGAAATAATGTCCTGCCATGCATTTTCCCTAAGAAAGCTTCAGGAGTGTGTGCTTCATTCATCTAAAAAGGAAAACAACACAGGAAAGGAAGACACTGGATCCAGGAAACAAGGATTTTGGACGAGACACTGAGTGGCAGGAAGTCTCGGGGTTGTAGGATCTTTGTAAGGTGACGGCTATGCAGCAGGCCTGAGAAGTAACCAGTCAAGACAGGACCAAGGCAAAAGCCTCAGGAACAGATTTTTTTAAGAAGATACAATTTTTTAAATAACTAAAATTGTTTAACTTAGTGAGTAGAAATTAACATTATTGGAATAAATTTGGAAGTTAAACTTGTGAAAAACAGATAAAAAGGAAGTAAAAAAAGATACTGTACAAATATTAACTCAAGGAAAAATGAAAGTTCTAATGAAAGAAATATTACTAAAATATACCACATGGCTCAGCTTTGAATTGCATTTAAATAGTCATAATATGTAAACAGTAAGCACTGATTTTATTTACATTAGTTCTATGCCATAAAAATATTGACAGGATAAGACAATAGGAAGTGGTCATAAGTATGGTGAAGGAAGAAGTTTTGGGGTTATAAAAGAGCTAAATCCTTATCTTCCAAAGCAGAAGTTCAATAGATAGTGTTTAAAACAAAGAACATAAAACATGTATTCCAAAATATGGAAGTACAAAGCAAACTTTCAGCTAACAGAATGGAAAGTGTCAATGGCATGCTATGTTTAATAACAATTCTTGTTGGACCATTCATAGCATCTAATTCAAGAAAGGGTGCATAACAAACATGCTATCACATTCAGGAAACTGGTCACCTCTAAGCAGGTTACAGTGGGAGGGGAGAGGTAAATATATAAGGTAAAAAATGTTTCTGGAGCCAGCCCTGATTGCCTGGTGGTTAACACTAGGTGGTCACCACTTCAGCGGCCCAGTTCCCTTCCTGGTCGCAGAACCACACCACCACCTGTCAGTAGCCATGCTGTGGCAGCCGCTCATACAGAAGAACTAGAAGGACTTACAACTAGGATATACAATCGTGCCCTGGGGCTTTGGGGAGTGAAAAAAAAAGAGGAAAACTGTCAGCAGATGTTAGCTTAGGGAAAATCTTTCCCTGCAAAAAAAAAAAGGTAAAAAATGTTTCTGAATATTGCTTTTAAAAACTGGAGTATATTTCTGAAGGACACGACTTCACTTTACCATGAATAATTCAAGTACAAATAATAATATAACCATAATGAAGCCTTGATAGGCTGTCAGGATGTTAAGAAAATAATATTTACCTGACTATTATCAGAATAACTACTACTAAGTTAAGTAGGGTTATATTTCCACTTGTATTAAGAATAATTATCTTTCTACATTTTAGTCTAACTTTATATATTAATATATTTTAATAAAATTTTCTTAAATTTACCAGCATATAGGTACTTTGCTCTTACTTGATATTATTGCCAGTTAACAGTTTAGGGCATGCCAGCAGACTTTGTTTTGTCACAAGTGCACTGTTAAAATGTAAGAATAATTTAGAAACAATTTTTTTTTTCTGAAAAAGAATAAGAAGAAAACATGGCAGTAGTCTCAATTCCATGTGCTCAACATTAAAAAACATTTACAGAATTCATGGAGAAGAAAGATAATAATATATTAAACAAGAGACATACTCTTTCATTATTTTAACCAGTTGGTACAAACTCTTAGGGAGATTAATGGATTTTTATTTCAATATTATGGCACTTTGTTCTCTGAGAGTCTCATGTAAATATAAACTTACTTTCTAAATATTTTATTTTATTTTACATTTTTACTTTCTAAAATATTTTCAGGAAATATGCACAGAACAGGTGTCTTACGAGTTAGATTTTGTCTTTCCTTCATGTGTGTCATTTCTCACAAAATTTTATGTAGAGGGCACAAGACTAAATGTAAGTTTCTCCCCAAAAATGAATATTTTAATATCTTAAAAGAACTTTAAAAAATGTATGTACTTCTGGTTTCTGGCTTGGCATTTAAGGAGTGTGGAAGTTACCGCCCCATTCTAACAACAAGTAAAAAGCTGAACAAACTGAAAAATTAACAACTCTTCTGAGATCCATGAGAGAAGTGAGGTCATAGGGCAAACTGCTGCCTCCCAAGATTGGAGAGTCATACAGATAGATACAGTGAATCCCACTTTACTAGATTAGAAACCCATGAGTAAAAGCTCTGTGGGAACCAGCGCCCACATAGGAAAATCTAAACTCTGATGAATTCCTGGAGTCTCAGTGTGGACAATTTCAGAATTAAAAATCCTAGGAGGTCCCAGTCATCAGGGGTCCCTACACTTTTGTGTTTTACCTCCTGGAGTTCTACTAGGTGCTAACAGTGAACACTGGAGAAAAATCCCCTCATACTCTGTCAGGGAGTCTGGGAAAAGAACCATTTTGAAACAGATCAGAGCTTTCTATTCTTCTTTACAAGGTCTGCCCTCAGCAGAAGCTATTTAATCAGGGCTTGATTCATTGGGGATTTATCAGAGCCTAACTGATCTAGAATGAAGGGAAATAAAAAATTCACCCCCTTAGCCTTCTACGTGGGAGAATTCTGGTCTTTCCAATTCCAGTCCCAACTCCAGTCCCCTCCAGCCAGCCTGTCCCACCTAAGGCTGGGGGCAAAAAACCTGAGGAGCTTTTGTGAGCTCACAGTCCAGAATCACAGGCTCACCAAAAGAATGATATCTAATCATAGGACTATGGACAGGTTCCCCCTCCCCCACATCTTACTACTCCATTATTAATGGTCTATTTACAGTAGATTCTTTTATCCAGTACATCATATATGGCTATGGAAAAAAAATTATAAAAGTGGACAAAATGGGTGCAGGTGGTCAAAAGTTACAAACTTCCAATTATAAAATAAATCTAAGCCCTGGCGATGAGTTGTACAGCATGGTGACTATAGTTAACAATACCATATTGTATATTTGAAAGTTGCTAAGACAGTAGATGTTAAAAGTACTCATCACAAGGTAAAAAAAAAAATTATAACTATGTTTGTTGATGGATAATCAACATATTGTAATTTTGCAATATAAAAAAATAAATTTTTAAAAAGAAAAATATACAAGGCATAATAAAAGCAAAACACATAGTTTGAAGAGATAGAGCAAGCATCAGAACCAGACCCAGATATGGCAAGATGTTGGAATTATCAGAATGGGAATTCATAACAACTATATTAATGTGCTTGGGGATCTACTGGATAAAGTACAGAGCATGTAAGAACAGGTTGACAATGTAAACAGAGATGAGAACTTAGAACCCTAGGCAAGATAAATGCCAAACTTGAGCCCGCCCTTATGACCTAGTGGTTAAGGTTCTGCACACTCTGCTTCAGCTGCCCAGGTTTGGTTCCCAGACACAGAGCCACACCACTCATCTGTCAGTAGCTATGCTGTGGTGGCAGCTCCCATAGAAGAACTAGAAGGACTTACAATTAGAATATACAACTAGGTACTGGGGCTTTGGGGAGGAAAAAACAAAAGAGGAAGATTGGCAACAGGTGTTAGCTCAGGGCAAATCTTTCCCAGTAAAGAAAAAAAAAAGAACAACAAAAAAGATAAATGACAAACAAAAGAAAAAACAAATTCAGTGGTTACCAGGGGAAGGGGACTAAGGAGTGGGCACAGGGGGTGAAGGGGAGCACTTATATGATGATGGACAAGAAATAATGTTCAACTTAAATTTCACAATGATGTAAATCATTATGAACTCAATAAAAAAAAAAAACCTCATATGACAGCAACAATAACAAAAAAAGTACACCTAGGCTTATTTTCAAACTATAGAAGATCAAATAAAAAGAAAGAATCCTGAAATAAGCCAGATGGTAAAAGCACCATACCTTTAGAGGAGGAAAGAATTATATTCACCTTCTCAGAAAGAAAAAAAAAAACCCACCAACCTAGAATTCTGTAACCTGCAAAATTATCCTTCAAAAGTGGAGGACAAATAAAGATGTTCTTAGACAAAGAAAAATTGAGGGAATTGTTGACAGTAGACCTACCTTTCAAGAAATGTTAAAACAAGTTTTTTTGACAGAAGGAAATGATATAGGTAGATACTTGTGTCTACATAAAGAATGGAAGAACACTGGAGTATGATTAAGTGGAGGTAAAACAGAAACATCTCATTTATTCTTAATTTAACAGATAACAGTTTGTTCAAAATAATGGTACCAGTATATTCAATTATGCATGCTTATGTATATATAAATGCTTTGTATGCTTATGTATAAGTGAAATGAATGACAAAATGATACAAGGGATGGGAGGGAGAAATTAGGATCATTTTGTTATTTTAAGATACTCTAACCATTAAGAGTATAGGGTTCTTGGAAAGTAGACTTGGATTAGGTGTAAATGTATATTGAAAACTATAGGGCAATCATGAAAAAAGTAAAGAAAAAATATAACTGATGTGTTAATAAAGGAGAGAAAGTAAAATCATGTAAAATGTGAAATTAAAACCAGAGGTCAAAAAACTGGTGAGAGACAAAAATAAGAACAAGGGCACCAAATAGAGAATAGTAACAAATATGGTAAATATTAATCCACCTATACCAATAATCACTTTGAACATCAGTGGTCTAAATGTAACAATTAAAAAGAGATTGTCAGAGTGGGTTAAAAACAAAACCCATATATATATTGTCTACAAGAAACCTACTTTACATATAGAGACCTATATAGATTAAAAGTAAATGGACTGAGAAATATATATTATATTAATGCTAATCAAAAGCAGACAAAAGTAGCTATGCTGATTTCAGACAGAGTAGACTTCAGAGCAAAGAAAGTTATCAGGAATAAAGAGCATTACATAATAATAAGGGGGTCAATTACCCAAAAAGACATCACAATCCTTAATGTATATGCACCTAACAACTGAGCATCAAATTATGTGAGGCAAAAACTGATGGATATGTAAGAAATAGATGAATCCATTCTCATGATTGGAGATTTGAAAACCCCTCTATTAGAAATAGACAGATTCAAGAAGCAGAAAAATCACTAAGGACATAGTTGAACTCAAACCACCATTAGTCAAGTGGCTATAATTGGCATCTATAGACCACTTCATCCAACAACAGTAGAATATACATTATTTTCAAGCTCACATGGATCATTCGCCAAAAGAGTACCTCGTGGGCTATACATTTTAAGAAATTTAAAAAAATACACCTTATACAATGTGTGCTCTCAGACCACAATGGAATTAAACTAGAAGTAAATAACAGAAAGATTGCTAGAAAATTCCAAAATATGTAGACATTAAATAACACACTTCTAAATAAGAGATGATCAAAGAAGAAATTAGAGAAACTAAAAAATATTTCAAACTAAATGAAAAGAAAACAACTTAAAATTTGTGGGGTAGAGTGAAAGCAGTACTTAGAGTAAAATTTATACCATTGAATAAATATATTAAAGAAGAAAGATGAAAATAAATTACCTAAGCTTTCACCTTAGGAAACTAGAAAAAAGAAGAGTAAATTAAATTCAAAGTAAGCAGAAGAAATAAAATTAGCGTGTAAATAAATAAAATTGAACACAGGAAATCAATAGAGAAAGTCAACTAAAGTTGTTTCTTTCAAAAGATCAATAAAATTGATAAGACTTTAGCCAAGATAACCAAGCAAAAAAGAGAGAAGATATAAATTGATATCAGATATGAACAATGGGGCATCATTACAGATCCCATGGATACTAAAAGGGTAATGAAGGTGTATGATGAACAACACTATGCCCATAAATTGATAACCTGGATGAAATGGACTGATTCTTTGAAAAGCATAAGCTTCCAGAACTCACACAAGAAGAAATAGATGATCTGAATAGGCAGATAGACATTAAATAAATTGAATTAATAATTAATAACCTTCCAAAACAGAAAATATCAGGACCAGATGGGTTCACTAG
Source organism: Equus asinus (assembly GCF_041296235.1). Classification (NCBI taxonomy): domain Eukaryota; kingdom Metazoa; phylum Chordata; class Mammalia; order Perissodactyla; family Equidae; genus Equus; species Equus asinus. The sequence goes on from NC_091794.1 coordinate 56,460,461, forward strand.
TGAATTCTACCAAACATTTAAAGCAGAAATCATGTCAGTTTCCTACAATCTCTTTCAGAAGATAGAAACAGAGGGAATATTTCCTAACTCATTCTACGAGGCCAACATTACCCTAAGACCAAAACCAGACAAAGACGTTACAAGAAAAGTATTCTACCCAGAGCCCCCCAGTGGCTGTCTACGGTACTGAAGGCTCTGGATCAAGCCACACTGATAGCCTTTGCTCTCAGGGGACCTCCAAACGGGTGCCTCTTCCATGTCAGTGCTTAGATTTAAGCACTTTGGAAACTAATACTTAGGGCAGGCTCCTAAAAGTTAGAATGTTGGACTTACATTCCACTTTTCTCTTTCCCTCTCCAGGGAGAAATTGAGAACTGGCAGGTTTCTTTCTATCATATCACACTGTACTGGGGTAAAGGGCCTCTGGCAATTGAGTACCACAGATTTTTCTACCAGGCTTCCATGTGGTTGGCGTTGCATTTGCTTGGGCTGCAGGAACCTCTTAATTGGTTTCTGGATTTCTTATAAAGGCAATTGGTCCATATATTGTTGTTCAGTCAGTGTCTCTGTGAAAAAGAGGGCTTCCTATTCCACCACGTTACTGATGTCAATGTTTGTATGCCTTTAAACCAGTTTAATATGTATTAAACTGATACTAATTCACAAGTACACTCTTATTTCCAATGGTTTCAACTTGCATATATTATTCTAAAATTTAAATCTACATATTAAATAGGCTGAATTGCACAACTTTTGAGGATAGTCATTATGTAAGCATTTATCTTTTTTTTTTTTTTTTCTGGTGAGGAAGATTAGCCCTGAGCTAACATCTGCTGCCAGTCTTCCTCTGTTTTGTATGTGGGACGCCTCTACAGCATGGCTGATGAGTGGAGTGGGTCCACACCTGGATCTGAACCTGCAAACCCGGGCTGCCAAAACAGAGCACATGGAACTTTAACCACTTGGCCACAGGGCCGGCCCCAACCTTTATCTTTTTTACATGCATTATTTCCTGCAATGAGAATCTATAAAGTTATATTGTACCTGAGAAGTTTGCAACTGAAAACAACACTCAAGCTCAATGATTCTAACTTATTTTAGTCCCAGATCCTTTTACACTTTGAAATGCTAAAATAAATAATATTTTAAAATTAAAAGTAACTATATTTTCCCAAGCAAAACATATAGAAAGAGTGACATTGTTTTATATTTCTACAAAACTCTATATTATTGGCTTAATAAATTTATTGAATTTTTGTATCTGTTTAGGTATTCAAAATGTTTCAATACATTTTTTGTTGAAATATATAGAGAAAAGCTAGTCTCATGCAGATATGTATTTGGGAAAACAAAGAATAATTTAGGGGCCTTTTCTGATATTGAAGATATTCTTTGATACTACATCAAAACTCAAAAAGTGGTATCTCTTTCCAAATCAGTTTTAGTGTACAGTCTGAAATCATAAATTTTTTAATATTGTCCCATTAAAATTCTTGGGTCTGTCTTGCACTCTGAATGGACTTTTACCCATGAGATATTCTGGCCTTGCAGTGGAAGAGTCTTATGAACTCTCAAGGGTTCCCAGAACATATTTTGAGAACCACTGCCCTAGCTTATGCCTGAAAGATGCTCTCCCTTCCTCCCTATCTAAATTGGGATAAATAAGACTACTTATATATAGTTTTAAAGTATGCTTTATTCACTAAACATCATGTCACAAGCAATTGCTTTTGTCATGAGATAATCCTTAATAACAGAATTACAGTTTACATAATAATATGATAAGCTCTAGACATAAAAATCCATAAGGGGATGTTTTAATGATTTCCAAATTATTGGACATTTAGTTTAAATATCATATATAAGAGGCAAACTTTATTCACACCCCAGCTACTTCATGAATGGGGAAAATAAACATTATGGGAACAGGGAGCAGGAAATTAGTAAGTACTTTCATTTATTACATTGCTAATAAAATGTGCAGTATTGCATTGGAATCTTAGTCATAAAACAAAATTAAAGAAAAATATCTACCTCAGTCGTGTAGATTTCACTAGGTAAATATTTGGTAGGCAGTGCAAATTAAACTAGCGACTCTGCACAAACTAATTTTTTATTATGACCTGAAGGTGGGAAGATGGTATCACAGGAGTGGACAATGATGAGGACTAGGAACCCTTCAGGTGTCTGATTTATGGCTGTATATATATATATTCCTCCCCATTTAAGGTTGGGGAAAAAGACATAAAAACACGATAAGGATGTGTGCACAAAGGACTTAGAAGAAGACCTACTTTTCTTGTTATTTATTCCACAGACTTACTTCTAATTTTTTAAAATACAAATATAGGGGTCGGCCCAGTGGCTCAGTGGTTAAGTGTGCAAGTTCCGCTTTGGTGGCCCAGGTTCGCTGGTTCAGATCCCAGGTGTGGACATGGCACCACGTGGTAAGCCATGCTGTGGTAGGCGTCCCACATATAAAGCGGAGGAAGATGGGCATGGATGTTAGCTCAGGGCCAGGCTTCCTCAGCAAAAAGAGGAGGATTGGCAGGAGATGTTAGCTCAGGGCTAATCTTCCTCAAAAAAAAAAAAAAAAAAAAAAGACAAATATAGCTGTTTGTTATATTCAATTGATTTAAAATATTTCAGCACAGATAACGTGATATTAACCTTAAACACACCAGAGGGTCTGAGATATCAACCAGAGGCTTTGCTAATTAGCATGATGAATGTCAGAAATGAGTTTTCATTAGTAAAATTAGTAGTAATAAAAGTCAGAAATGTATGTTCGTTGTTGAAATTAGAGGCATTCAGACATATTAGTTGAATAAAATGTAGAAAAATGCTCCATGCCTGCATTAATGAGGTGTAAGACCCCAACAAGCACTTTAGGAATCATCTATCTCCTTGCACAGGTCTCCGGTTGCACAATGACAACTGCTAGACCATCTGTATCCTACCTCTGGAGTCTTGTCTCACTCTCCTGAGAGAGCTGGAAGGCCTAAGCCACAGGCGGCATGGACTCACATCATGCCTACGCTATAGGTGGAGGAACTGTTTCCCTGCCCTCTACTGGCTAACGAATGTTCATGAATGCCTGTATCTGAGGAAGAATTTCTCCTGGTGAGATTACCCCTCCTCAAACCTTTTGATGGCTGATTCTACCTACTGAAAAGAACCTAAGAGTTGTGCATGACCAAACTGACTTGGGTCATTTCATAGCAATAGCCGTAGGAATTCTGTAAACTTTAGTAAACACTGGTAGAATTAAAAACAATGTACCTAACTAGCAAAACACCTAAGACTAAATTACACAAAGCATTATTTATATAGCAAAATCTAAAAATCCAGAAGCCACATAGAAAAAACAAAAAGTGTAAAATTTAGGCAAAGTAAGGAAAATACAATGTTAAATATAAACAATTGTGTGTTTTGTATAAATGTTGCTTAATCTGTATTGCATTTTGTATTTGTTAAGCGGACAAATCTTAAATCTTCTCAATGTGCACAGTGGTAACTATGTAGAGGTGATGGATAAATTATTGACCTTAATTGTGCTGATTTTTTCACAATGTATATATATATTTGATATATGTATATCAAAATGTAAAGTTGTACACCTTAAATACATACAATTTTTATCTGTCAAAGATCTCAATAAAGTTCTTAAAATGTTATTTCATCTGGAAATTTCAACTATACCTTCCCTATTCATTCTTTTAAACAAAGAGTATCATATAAAGTTTTATAAATAAAATGGGCATTGTGATACTCAATGGAGAAAACTAAAAGTTTATACAGAAGTTAAGACCATATATGAATAAAAGAAAAGCTAAAAGCCATCAAAAAGAGTAGAACTTCAGTAGAAATGAAATAAAATGTAACATCCAAATACTATATTACACAAAAAAATTGCAATCAATAGGTAAAATTTAATGTTGTGGAATTCTCAGGCCAGTACTACATAAGAACAATGTCTCAGAAAATGTAGAATCAGGCCGTTGGTGCCACTACTTATGTTACACTCATAAACCAAGCCAATTTTCTCTTTTAAACCTCATAGGTGAGCTGGAGAATATTTTTTAACAGCTTTTGTGATCCCCATTCCTACAGCTAACTCAGTAACACCTTCGGAAACAGTGAGAAACTAGTACATGCAAAGAAAAAAAGAAGAGAAGAAAGAAGAAAATTATATTCATGTAGTAATAAATGAGTTTTCTTCCTGCTGATATGATTGCATTTATATCTTTTTTCCTGTAATATATTTAAATTAAACTGTCTAAATTGTAATCTAATTTATACCAGAAGTCCGGTCTGAGAAATATCTTTATTCAATCTCTTTGAATGTCAAATTAGCTATTAAATATTAAAATATGAATGGGAAGTTATGGGTAATGAGAATATATTACATCTGATAACATTTCTCTTCATATATAGTCATTCCAAAGTATCCAAATGCCTAATATGTGTGAAGAACTGCATGGTCAGGTGGGTGCTAGAGGAAAGTAAAGGATTTCACTAACTAGCCAGGTCAAAGAGAGATATAAATCTATGTGCTGTAGTGTATTTGTTTATTGCACAGAGCATCTATTCGAAATCAAAAAGCTTCACAAAAGAGGTACAGTGATGTGAGAGTATATGTCTATGAAGTAACATTTTTCAAAAATGTTACATCACAGGGAGAAAATACTTAAGAATAGAAAATTCAAATAAACGTTAAAATATTTTACCACATTTAATATAGTTCAGAATCCTAATCTGTTTAAATCATGATCTTATATAAACTGACATTTATATTCTGAACTTCATTGTCTTGAAAAGATCACTGAATACTCAGAGTAGGAGAGATACAAAGTACAACACAAACTATAACATAGGACAGACGATCGCCGATGTGTTTGTTCTACAGAAATATCTTTTTCGGGACATCATTCAGTTCCCGAAAGGGCTGAGAAGTCAGCTGCAGTGTTTGGAACAAGGCTCTCACTCAGGATGGCAGGAACGACATGGCCGTGTGTGATCAAGTCGTCTAGTTTTCCTACTGAAGATTTCACAAATTTTAGTTTTATCGAGAAAAGAAAATAATTATAAAGTGAGATGGTTAATAGTTTCATAATGGTGTTTGGAATGAGGCATACTGTCTTTTCAAATTTTAAAAGACTGCTATGGAGGCTATTATACAATAGCAGAGTATCCAGATTATATCCTGAGTAAAAATGGAAAATCTAAAATTAAAAATTACAGCTTGTTTTTCCGTTATCTTTCTCCTTTAAATATTTTCTTATTGATAAATGAGTAAAATATTTTAATGTATCTACCACTGTAAACAAATTAAAATTTAGTTATAATCTACAGTATTTACACTCTTAATAGAATTCTATCTAAAAGTTGCTTTGCCAAGTTAGTGAGTAAATCTTTTTTGTAACACCATAATTTATTATTCATGCAATGTTTATGATGAGATTTAAGGAATCTCTTTAATTCATTAGAATGCTGGACAGCAGAACTGAAAACAAATGATATGTTGGTCTGGGTTTCAATCCATCCTCTATCACATTCTGGCTCTGTGAACTTGGGCAATAATTTTGATTCATCTAAGACTTATTTTGGGGTCAATTATAAAATACAGCATTTTAGGGCAAATCAATGGTTTTGACAAAACAGCTAAAAAAATAAAATTGTGAGTAGGCACAATGACAAATATCTGTAAATTGGATTTCCTTATTGGGAATATCTATTAGCCTCCAGGACATAGTGAATTTTCCGTTATGGAACTTTGTCAAACTGTAATATAAAGCCAACAAAGGTTTTGCATCATTTTTAACAAAATACAGCAATCTCTGATACATCAATTGAGCTTTTTCCCCACAGAAGCACAAGGACAAAATGATGCTTTTCAGTACAAAATTGATGGATTTTGTTTTTTAAAAAAGAGAAAAGCTCAAAACCACAGAAAAATCGCTCCTTGTAGAAAAACACAAGCAAGTATTATTATGCCAATAAGTTTGCAAAACCAATATAGCAGCTTTAATGACAAATTTTTTGCTCGGAGAGAAAGAAGAATGAGTTATTGGCAAAGTATCTATACCTGATGACATTTTTGGTGCTGTGTAATATGACGGAGATAGAAAAGCAATTACTATCTCTCTTCTTGGAGCAGTAACACAGCCTGCAAAAGGGTGCATTGTGCTCAGTGCCGACAGACAGCCACAAGTTGAGCAATTAAGGTCGAGCCCTCCACAGTATTTTAGGAGTCTATATTTAGGAGTCTGTATTTTAGGAGTGTATGCATGTCCATCTCCTAAATTGTAACTCTCACTTATCAAAATTTTGAATGTCCTATTGTCACAAACTTGTTTAGCAAAAGGCTTAAAGTAATTTTTATTCCATAATGTTTAAGTTGTCTTTTATCTGAATATCTAGAATTATCTGAGATAGATACTAACATTTTTGCATTCCTGATGACATAAAATTGAGTGTTGGGTTTCTGGCCTATAGTTCAAGTTATCATTTAGTCAGATAGGAATAACTTGGTGAAAGACAGCAAACAATATGCCCATCACAATCATAAAATAATCATTATTATTGCATTTTATTGTTAAAATCTCGGAGAACACAAATGCTTAATGTTTCATAGATACTGATCCAAGATTAAGCTATGTGGAAAAACAACATTTAGAATTAGGTAACTTCCCCAGGTTTATATTTTCCTCATATTTTATAGCCCTGATGAACTTCAAATGAAAGTAATTATTATCATTTATACATGATGCTTTCCTGAAAGAGAAGCCGTGATAATGTCCCTCAAGATAGATAAAAAGGAAGTGGCATAAAAACCAGTATTTTTAGTACAATGGAAGAATTGAGAATTAACCTTAGTAACTACTTGACTTTCTCTCTTCCGAATTTTTAATACTAGCACTGGCAAAGCTAGTGATTATGGTGGCACGGTCTAAGGGCAGTAAAACTGAATAAATAGAAATAAATGTTCAGATTTGAAATATTTAGGAGCTAATTATCAAACATAGGAAGATGGAAGATAGAGAAGCATTGAAGAGGTCATATCAGTTATCAGCTTAGATAAGAGGGTGGGTGATGGTGGAACAAACTCGCAAAGGAAAGCAAGCTTTGGCTACAGACTGATGACCACAGTTTCTATTATATTATAAATGGCTGAAGCTTATTAAAGATGATGAAGTCAAAGAATTAAGATCCTAAATCTTAATCCCTTTGGTGGGTTATAGATATTTCTCAGTAAAAATTCAGAGGCCAGCCCGGTGGCGCAGTGGTTAAGTTCGCAGGTCCAGCTTCTCAGCTGCCCGGGGTTCGCCGGTTTGGATCCTGGGTGCAGACATGGCACCGTTTGGCATGCCATGCTGTGGTAGGCGTCCCACATAAAGTAGAGGAAGATGGGCACAGATGTTAGCTCAGGGCCAGGCCTCCTCATCAGAAAAGAGGAGGACTGGCAGTAGTTTAGCTCAGGGCTAATCTTCCAAAAAAACAAACAAAAAAAAAATTCAAAACCTGCAGAGTAAGGAGAGAAAGATAAGGCAGCTGATGTCTTCAGCGAATTAGAATAGGAACTAAGAAGCTGGTGGTATAGCCAGGTGCCCCAAATAAATGGATTTTTAATAGAACTTGAATGTTCTAAAAGCATCATTAGGGATGGCTGGATCCCAACTGCAGTGCCTGAGTGTGGAATGTAGGACAATAGGCACCTCTCCTTAAGAAGGCTGTGCCGAAAGTAGTTTCATTTAATGCTAGGAAGGGGAGGAAGTATTTTTTGAAAAGGGTGAGAATGTAGCTGTTTTATGTTTTGTTTTTTTAGCACAGAACAGGGTTCCAGAGGAAAGCTCAGAGGTTTCTTGGAAGGATAAATGCAATGGGAGCTTGCATGAGAGGAAATAAGACACAAAGGAAAATAAGGGGCAGAGCATTGGAGAAAAGGGGTTCAGGGCAGTTTATATTAGTATCGTGATGGAGGTAAACCAGGGAAGTGTGTAAGAGTGAACTGAGTCGCTCTCAAGACTTGTTTCGGGTATTAGGCCCAACACTCCTTTTATCTTTTAATTATCATGTACCTTTCTTGCATGAAACTAACCTAATGTGTGTGTGTGTGTGTGTGTGTGGGCGCACCGGTGAAATGAAAGTCAGTCTTACCCTTTGGCCTGTAAACTACATGCATGAGGGCAGGGAACCAAGTGGTCAGGCCCATGATTGTGTTGGCACATAGTAAACTTCTAATGTACTAAGTGAACTCAGCTACAAGATTTAGATTTGTTTTCTTGTCTGAACTTAAACACAAATGGATTTTCTTTTCGTGAGGGAGATTGTCCCTGAGCTTACATCTGTGCCAATCTTCCTCTGTTTTGTGAGTGGGATGCTGCCACAGCATGGCTGATGAGCAGTGTGTAGGTCGCACCTGGGATCCAAACCTGGAAACCTGGGCCACCAGAGTGGAGCACATGAACTTAACTATACCACCACGCTGGCCCCAGACATGGATTTTAATATGATATGTGTATATCAGTCCACAGGATGTCTGTATGAGACTGTGTGCAAAGAGAGGAAGAAAAGATTAACAAGACACTAAAACTTTTGTTCCACCTATTTTCTTCTTGATTTTATTTTTATTCAAAATTTTTCTTTAACAGATATGTGTAATTTTTATAATCCTCATTAAGATGAAGATGTTTGTCTGTTCTGCTCACTAATGGATTCCCATTCTCTGGATGGGTAACTGGTGTGTAGTACACACTCATTTGTCAAATGAATGACTGAACCCACCAACATTACTTAAGAAAAAAATAGTGTCCTCACCATGTGTTCGTCATTGACTAAGAATATTATTTGGTGATAGTGATACTTGATAACACTCCCAACAGATCTATGACTTTAGCCGTTCTAAAGGGAACCAACACACATGATGGTCTGGTATAATAGCAACTATTCATGTTTACCATATAAAATATATTTTTATCACAGTAACATAAGGCATACTAGAAGCATCATGCTCAAAGAGGTTGAAGTCATATTCTGAGAAATGTGGTGAAGGATTTGTGATGAGGGCACAGCTGCTGAGTAATGTACACAATAGTAGTATAAATTATTTGTGTACTCATTTTTAAATGCATTTTTAACATCAACCTCCAGTACCTTCAGGGAATCATTTTATTTCCTATTTAATTTCAGGTGTTGTTGCCTTAAGGTTGTTATAAATTATGTATAGCACTATATAGAAATAAAAGTTGCAGTTTCCCTTCTTTACCAAGTACAAATTTTGTTTTAAACATTCTCTAGATTTATGGCTCAATTCACAATCTTGCTGTGGTTACATCACAATTATCAAAGGAGAATTTCAATGGACAGCTTTGAATAATGCTGGATATTTTAGTAGATTACCAAGAATTCTATTACAGTCGTTATTTTTTAAAATTCACAGAGTAACCAAATATATAAACTATAATTAAAAGCCTACTTCTCTAACTGGAAATTACTTTCCTCAGAGGTAAACCTTCAGAAGTGGTGAATTTGTTCTTTCTTTCACTCCTAACTGCAACCCTCAGTTCTTTATTTTCTCACATTGTAGCACAGCTTGGAAACCTGATATCTTTTCTATTTTGTCCTGTGTAGCAAGGGAACAATGGAGTAAGTGCAATTTTTCTTCCCTATGACATGTTTTTGATGAAATTGACCAAAAGAGCATACTATTATATAGGAATTTGATTTTTTTTTCTTTTTAATCTCTGAAATTTGGTTAAATTTGCTTCTCAAACAGGATAATCATATAATGCATTATTATATGTAAGAAGAGTTTTTTTATGTTCATTTCTAATCAAGTTTTTAATAATTCTTTTTCTCCAGAATTTCTAACCAAGAAATTTTACTATATCTATTGACACAACTTATTTTAGAATTAAACAGATATTGAATGAATGAGAAATCTTCCCTTTTATGAAATACAGTGAAATAAGGCTTTTTCTGTAGCATTGACAAATGGTATATTGAGCACAGGTTTCGTTTTTAATCTTGAACTTGTGCAGTATTTGACACAGTTGACCATTGCATCCATGGTAAAACATTCTCCTCTGCAAGTTTCTGGCACTATATTCTCTGCTTCTCCTCCTACCTCTTTGGCCACTACTTTCCAGACTATTCACATCATTCTGTTTTGTGCTGCCATTGAGCTCAGTTCTGAACCCTCAAACTGACACCCCTTTAGGCTCTAAACACCTTGGAATAACCATTTTGACCTCAAAACTACTATATCCCTGGAGCTCTTCCTCTGTTCCCCTTCCTTAAGTATCTAGCCTTTCCCTACTGTGTAAAGTGTTAAATATTACATAAATCCTTGCCCACTTCTGGAAATTAAAATTTAAGAGATTTATCTATTCCTCTTGTGCTACAACCCTCTTTCTCCCTTAGTAAATGCTTTTTCTGTTCCTCCACTTTTTCTCAAAACATTTCTCTCAAATCCATCCTCTTCTATCTCCTCTCCTACCACCATCATATCTTATCTAGACTATTGAAATATTTTCCTAACATATTTCCCTGGCCCACTCATGATCCAGAGAGTTAATTCTCCACACAGCAACCATGGTAACATTTTATAAATAGAAAGTAAATAATTTCACTTCTGTTTTAAAACTTATGGCTTCTCATGGCTCTCAGAATAAAACATAAATGACTTGACCTGGCCTACAATGTCCATTATGATGGTCTCTGACTTCCTTTCCCACTTCATTTCATAACATAGCCCTTATCTCCTTCTCCATCATGTTACAGCTTCACTAACTCCCTCTCAATTCTCCATAAAGACAGCAAGCCCTTTCTGACCTCAAGGACTCTCATATACTGTCTCAATACCGGGAAAAGTTGCTTTAACATCATACAGATCTCAGCTCAAATGTCATGTTTCAGTGGGGCCTTTGATGGTCATCTTCCACAAAACAACCTTTCTTACTAACTTCATAGCAATTACAATCAGAAATTATTTTATTTTTTACATATATGTGGTCAATTTTTCCTCTTTTGAATGTAAATTGAATTAGATCATGGATAATATAGGTCTTCTTGAAATATATATTTCTAGCCACCAATATAGTACTGGAATATAGTAGGTACTATGTGTATACTTGCTGAATGAGTTAATTTATGATCAAATGGATAAGTGAATGTATAAGTCATGTTTCCCCACATCAGTGGGTGAAGTGACCTCTGTTTCATCTTTATCTTATGGAGAAGTCATCTATTAGTGTAAGGAAAAAAACCCATGAAAAGAACTACTTAATCCTCATATATTGATCTTTTTTTAAACCTCATAAATGATCTTCTTTCAGATTTGCTCACAGATCTGTGGAAGCCATTTTTCTCTAAATTTAAGTAGTATTAAGTTGGATAGAGCAATGATGACCTTAGCCTCAGAAACTCATAGCTACATCTTTACAACATGGACACAAGATACCTCCCTGAGCACTGGTGGAATAATTTTTTGAGGCAAATTGAATCATCTGAGACAGGTGCCTTCTGACCAAACTTCCTCACGAGACCTATGCAGCTGATACTAGGACCAAGAAGAATTCGAAATTATTTGATATCTTCAAGCTCAATGTTACAGAAAAGGCATGTGTTGCCAAGGAAGGAATAGGACAGCATTTGCCAACTGCTCCAGATGCTTCTCCTTTTAGCCAGATGAAGCCTCACAGCGAGTTTTATTTTATCCAGATGCTACCTTTTGAAGTCTTGGCAAAAAAAAAAAAAAAAGATAAACTAGGTCTGTGATTCATATAAAGTAGCATTTTCTTTCTCTGCCCTTAATGTCCTATCAGGTTTGAAAAATGAACTACAAATATCTCTTCAGAATTGCCTATTTTGACCCATTTACTTAAAGTTATATAATTTAAGGTTCTTTTCTGGTTGGTTGTAACAGGTCAGCCACTGCACAGATCAAATGTATGTATCAAATTAAAACTTTTATACTGAATTGCAGGACACATGCATCCACACACACATGGGAGCGACTTACCACTAAAATACTTACATTTAACATTAGGATCTTTTTCAGACTTTGTGCTTTTTTAAAATTTAAAAATGACAAACATTGCTCCCTCATTTTAATTTTCTATTTTTATCTCAAAATTATAAATCTTCAGTCATCAATTTATGTCTAAATCTTCTTACATCAATTTCATAAAATTTTTTTTTTAAAGTGGGAAAGTATGGCCCTTTGAGTCAAATAAATGTGTGTTGAAAATTGAGTTTCTCAACTTTCCTGAAATCCTTGGACTGAACATGTAGACTCTCAGAGTCTTAATTTCCCACCCCCAAACTGAAGCCAATAATCCCCATTACAAGGTTGTTAAACGAGATAATAGAAACAAAATATATAGAAAAGTGCCTGCTAGAGAGTAATACCTAAAAATACATTTCATATATTATACCACTAAATAAAGGACATCTCAAAAATCTTTTTAAATAAAAATATATCGGGCTAAATGAGGCAATGCTTCTATACATACCTCACATCTGAAAGGACTGTTTAAAAAATTTTTCCTTATGAACAGCAAATACCATCTACAAGTGCAAAAGGAGGTAATAAAAATTGAATTTTGACTAAATAAAATTCCAGAGTAATTGAAACACAAAGTAATGACCAAAAGTAGGATCCTGGGTTAGATCAGAAAGCTCAAAGTATTGAAGGAGAGAAAAAAGGTAAAACCAAACATGTGTTCCTGAATCACGACATAGTTGGATTCCTCACCCTCTTTTCCTGTTTGCTTGCATTTCTGAATCTCACAAGTTAATAGAAAACAAAGTTAAGCATATAACTAGTGCCCAGGTAGGACTTCTAAAAATATACATATAATCCTGAAAATTTAGTATCATTAATGCCAATAAAGAAAATGAGATTTTACGTAAAATATGCAAGTAGTTTTTCATAAACCTTTTTTGAGTCATATAGTCAAATCAGGTCATTTTACATTTCTTCTAACATATTTGCGTTTATTAATTAGGTATTACAGTTCATTTTTGAAATCATTTTAAACTTTAAAAACTGAATAAACCTGATTTCTGCTTACAGACCTACGATATTTCCAATTTTAGATTGTTTAACCTCTGGCTCTTCAGTATCTTCCACACAACAGATGTAACCCCCATTTGCTTCATAATCAAGAAAAACTTGGATCTGTTTCAGCCTATCAGAGAGCCAAGGAGCTTCTGGGGCAGAGGGACATTGCTACTTAAGATGAGAGCATCTTCATTATGCTAACTGATTCAGAGCAGGTTTGTAACAGAAGTGCAAACTCTGGATTTATTAGCATAGGATGCTGAGGAGCAAATTTATGTAACATTTGGCTAAACCAATTCTTCTCATCATTTTCAATTTCCCTGGGCTCAATTAGTTTATTTACCAAGAATTCGACCTTGGAATGTGATTTTTTTTAAATCACAGGACAAGGTGTTCAAATGTCTCAACTAACCAAAGCAGTTAATTTAGCTGCAATAAAATAAATTCAAACTATGAAAAAAATGACGAATGCAACATATAATAATGCAATGTTTTCACCTGCATTTGAAAAAAGTCAATGTAATGATTTTAAATTTTGTTCTAAAAAACTTCCACTTCCAAAAAAATGCTAAAATAAGTCTTAAAAAATTGGATTAAGATTTGAGTTATTCTTCTGTCTTTAAAACTTTCTATTGTTTATATTCTCCAGAACAAAGGTGTAGTTTCTGCAAAATATTTAGTGAAAAACAATTAAAGTGATTTTGCAAAATATTCATGGACATTATTGTGTTTTAAATTAAACGGCATGAAATTGTCATTTTATAGGTTAAAAAAGTCAGTATTTTCATATATTTGAAAATAGCTTAATCTTTATCAATTTACATAATTTGCATCACTTTTCTATTTTGCTTTAGTCATTCTGCCAATGGCTCCTTAACTTTGCTGCACATTGGAATCACCTGAGAAGCTTTCAAACCTGCTACGGACTGCTTCCCACCCCTGACATTCTGATCTAATTGATATGCAGTGTGACCTGGGTGTCGAGACTTTAAAAATCTTCCCGGACAATTCTAACATTGAGCAACGTTAGGAAATCAGTTAGCGGCACCGTTGGTTTTCAATCTTTAGTTTGATTACGAATAACTTAGGAAGCTAGTTAAATCTCAAGATTTGCAAACTCCATTCTATGAGATTCTGACTGAGAAAATCTAGGGTGATCTTCTTGGACTGGACTGTGGAAAAGCAGATAGTCCAACTACCGTTTTTGTAGAAATATCTAGAGCAGCGGTTTTCACGGTGAATGTACTCTAGAGTTCATCCAATGAAACCAAAGAATTAATAGAATTAATTCAGAACTCCTAGTGGTGAGCCCTGGGCCCCAAATTTTAAAATTTCCACACATAGTTTTAATGGACTGCAGAGATGATAAATCACTGGTCTACAGTTTCAGTGAGATGTAGTGATAAAAGGTATAACTGGAATCAGAAACCATAGTCTAAGCTCTGCAATTCACTTAATAACCATAGAACTTGGGACAAATCACTGAAACTTAACTGTTTGTCATATGAATTGAATGCAGAAACTTCATCGTTATAAAAATTTAATGAGAAAAAAATTAGTTATTAAACATGGTATGAAATATTTTTTTTTTTTTAAAGCAGCAACAACAACAAAAAACATAGTCAAGCCATTTTCTTCCTATAGCCAAATTCCCAGCCAACCTGTTCTTACCGTGAACTTTGATTGGGCTCTAGAGTCAGACTGAATCAATATTTGCTAATAACAATGAAAATTATCAATCTTCCACACACACTTTTTACCATTGTCTTCCGGACATCAGTCTCTTTTGGGTTTCTTCTTACCATTTCACTTATCTTTTTGAGATCTCACTGGTTTACAACATTATATAAATTTCAGGTGTACATCGTCATATTTCAACTGTATAGCCTGCATTGCGTTCACCATCAGAAGTCCAGTTGCCATCGGTCACCATACACATGGGCTCTTTGGCCCTCCCTCCCCCCCTCCCCCTTTTCTTAACTTAATGGATGTTTCTTCTCATTAGGAAGTGCTCTGGGGCTTGCTCTTGAGACCTCTCTGTATTTACATTCACCCTCCATCAAAGTGATTTCATCCATTTCTACAGCTTCATATATTATTTGTATGCCAGCAACTCAGAACAGTGTTTCTACCACCAGGCATATAGTCAGTACTCAGTCACTATCCAATCCAGAGCTGGCCCCCACTTTCCTAATCCTTCCTAAGGACCATCCAGCACATACCCGACTCCCCCATAGGCCTCTCCAACTCTCATTATTGAAATGCTTTCGAGGTTCCTCATGAGTGTGCTCCTTTTCGGCAGCAAACTAAATCAAACTTTGATTGATTTCAGGTGTGTTCCCGGTAGTCCCTCACTAGAGGTCTTTGACAGCAGTTGTCAATATCTGACAGAATGTTTGCTGGTTTGTTATTCTCTGCCTCCCACACTAAACTGTGAGCTGCTTTAAAGCAGGATCTTTGTTCTCTTCACTGACATTCTCCCAGAGTCTGGTTCAAAGTAGATGCTCAATAAATATTTTTTGAGTAAAGAAGAATGAATAGATATTATAATGTTGCTCTGGTTGCTATTTTCTTCTGTCACGCTTATCAGTGCTATAGAAACAAAACCGACAACTTGCTATTCCCCTACATGGACGTCATAACCCCCATTCAGACATGCAAAATATTTTGCCCACCGAAAGAGACAAAAATAACAACAACGAAAAACAGGATGGCCCTCTCTAGCTCTGTCCCCAAAATAAATACAATCTTGAACCATCTCCTGTAAGTTACTAACAGAAACTTCATTCTTAAATTTGACTATAGTGATACATGATAACCCTCACAGGAATAATCATGTCGAAAAAACCTTCTGTTCTGCCACCATGAACAGACTAATTGTAACCTGGTTACTAGTGGGGATTTCTATGTGTTTGCTTTTTAAAATGTGTTTTTTTTCTTTTAAATACTTGTAATTTTTTATTTGTTAAGCCTCTGATTCCAAAACATGGATCCTCTTGAAAAAATTATTTGAAATAAACTAGTTTTCTTTCCAAAATTCTTTTGCTTTGGCATCTTTGTTTAGCACTAGAAATACCATAAAATAAAATCAACGAAATTGGTATAAAGATTATCTCATAAGTGAACAATCTGATTCCAATTTCCTATTCTCCCTTTATTTTAAAGAATCTTTTAAAATCTCACAGAAAATATAAATTATCCTACAACCATACGGAATCTCATTGGAAACTCTTATTTTGTTATTGCATAGCAGGTAACATGAATATTTTTTCCAATAAATCATATCCAATAAATTGTATCCAGTGCATACGATTTGAAAAATGCAATAGGGTTAAATGAAAGTTCTGCCATTATGGCAGCTGCCATGTATAAACCAAAATAGCTTGCTATAGGCGGATGTTGATGGTTTAATTAAAAACAGTTGGACTATTTGAACACAGAGGGCAGTAAAATCTCTTCCATTCCTAGGTTTGGCTGTTAATGATAACAAGATCATTTGCAACAGCAGGTGTTTAATATGCCGTCTATGCCTTTTAAGTGGAAAAATATGTGTTGGGCATAAAAGGTTATCTTTAACCTGTTCAGGACTTTTTCTCAGCTTAGGAAATTAGGTTCTGTTTAAATGTGGTCTAAAGATGGTATCTCTTCTAATAAAGTAAATTGATTATCAAAAATTTATAATTTTTATATATAGACATAGATGAATGTGGTGACTATTTTGATAATATATAAGTGCTTCATTTTTAAAGTTCTGTACTTAATCTAGGCCTTCATAAAACAACATGATAAACAACTATATCTCTCTTATACTTTGGGCCCAAATTGCAATATAATCAGTAAAATAGAGATGTAAAACCTGCTGTGTTTTCTTTATGCCGTTGTATTAAGATTCAAGGAAATGGCTTGAGAGTGTATATAATTGTACAAAATTTGTTGTTGCTTAGATCTTTATTATTCATTACTATTAATTTATATTTTTAATTAAAAGATGAAGGCTGCCACTAGGAATAGGCTGCCACCAACATAGGTGGTTGTTAGCAGTTGATGAAATAGTTCCCTCATGAAAGTTACAGTATCATGCCAGGTTGTGAAAGTTAAAACGAATTGCTTTCTGTGTTTCAGCTACTTTGCTTAAGCTTTTTATGTGTGGCAAAATTCTTTTTACCATGATTTTGTTAGGAGAAAGAATATCCACAACTTGGAAGTAAAGCGGGAGGATGATACCACGTCCTCTCAATGTCATTCTGTAATAGGCTCACTCCAGAATTATTTAATTATCTAGGAGGATGCACCTGTGTTTTACTGTGCTATTTGCTATTTTATTAAAGCCCTGAAACTGTGAAATTAAATGTTAACTTATAGGTTTTTGTCAGGTAGAAAGCCCAAAGGTTTCAGGGTTTCACTTTTAAGGCTTTCAGGACATTTAACAGTTTTATTTCTACAGTTTAATTCTTTTTGGGAAGGCCTTGCAGAAACAAATCTCTGTTCTTTGAAATAACCTTTGAACCAGTTTTACCATCATTGGTGGTTCCCTCATTGATGAATGAGATGAATAAAGTTGTTGAAACGTGTTTATGTTTGTGTGGTAGTCACGTTTTTCACTTTAGACAATTACACTTCAACAGTTTTGGAAGGTCTGCCAAGTAGACTCACCTGCCAGAGATAATTACACTGAGTCACCTGAGACAAGCACAGGACCGCACATCTTGTCTTGGTGCACAGAGTAATTCCCAAGAGGCATTGGAACTTTAACTTGCTGACTCTGCTTCTGTTATTTTTCCTGACTTTGTGTTTTTGGTCTTGCTCCAAGTTCTAGGCCAAGATTGGTTCTGGTTCTCATTTCTTCAGGGCCAATAAATTATCCCCAGTTGGTGGCAAAAAAATTTGGAATCTGGTTTTATGATGTGATGACAGTGTTCCGTGTTGAGTAAATGCTGGGGATTATTTTCTCTAGGTGAGAGCTGATAGGAAATACTGCTTGATGGTCTTTTTAAATTTGTTTTTCTATTTGGGAAAACAAATCAATTGAGAAGATGTCCCATGCCCCCAGAAGGGAAAACAGGTCTTTGAAATCTGGACCAGGGAATTGTTATGCTTCTGTATTTATTTTAACCCATTACAGAGGTTACAGAACTTAAGCTCCAAGTTCTGTGTGTGTCTCTATGTCTGAATTGGCAAGAGCCTTTATCTCTGATTTTGTGAGTTGAAATATTTACCTAGTCTAAGAAGATATTAATAAATTAGATTATCAAAACTCAAATTCAAGTTCTGTATGAATTGCTTTATAGAGAATAAAGGTGCTTAAATAAGTCTAGTATTTCAAAAATTGATAGAAAATGAAGAAATTGACCTGGTTTATTTTAATATACTTGACTTTTAAGAGATACAAAAATTATTTTATCAGAAATTTCTGCTCAAGAGCTTGTTTGTATGAGAATCCAAGTTCACAGAAGACTCTTGATAACCCGGGACAATCTTGGTTTAAAAAAACACATCTTATTTTTTTCTTTGTGATTTTTAGTGTGGAGTATGTGTACAGTTTTTTATAAGATTTGAGTTTCCTAATATAACATAATGTTTAGGATTGTGAAAATGTAAAATTATATGTTCAATTAAATTGAATCATTATTCTGCAAAACGTGTTTATAATAGTAATCATGCTTTGTAGTATGTTAGCTTGAACACAATTTCCAAGATTGATGATTTGTTAATTTAAAACTTTGGACTAATATTAAATTGAATTAACACATGTTTATATTCATAATATGTAGTTGTATGTTTATATTATACAGTTACATGTATTTCTATGTGTATAATACATATTTATATCTTGATGTAATATATTATATAGTACATACTAATTTACCCATAAATAAAATATATATTCTACATAGGATAATATATAAATACATATGATATATTGAGTACAGGTTTAAGATAGTGCTTCTTATTTTTATATGCTTTAGAATAGCCAAATTCTTGGGCCATGTCAGGACTGTGTTCAGTCACGCCACTTTAAGAAGATGCAAAAGTGATGTTTGTAGCTGTAAAAACTTGTGCCATATATTTATGGTAGCCTGCAAAATGATTATACAGGGTAGGTATTTCTTGCTTATCTACCCATTTTCTTTGTGAAGTACAAGGCAGTTACTTTGGTTTAAGTTATCATTAATATGGCAAGTTGGAATTATCATATGATCAATATTGGCAGAGAAATGCAACTGTGTAGACAAGGTTATGGGATGAGCTCTTGCTTTTCAAGGAAAAAGAGCATAGATTTGTCCTAAAGTAAAGCTTCTCTTTATTCTAGAATATGAAAGAGCATAGTAAAAGACAAAACTTGAGTGTGTATGGCAAGTTGCAGAGGATTAAGGGAAATGAACTTTATTTGTTTTAGTTTCTAATATTTTAGTATGAAAATAAGCTATGGAATATCTCCAAATTTTGGCAACATTTGCCCAGTTTTGCTGAGTTTATTGATAACAAAATCATTCTTTTATAAAGGAGAGTATCAATCCTTTACTTTCAAATATTATATTAATGCAAAACTAGACTTTGGCTTTTCTTTATTAGAATGACAATTGATCTTAAAGAATTCAGTCTTCTCTTATGCAGGAATATTAAATTATTCTTTACTTTCAGTGAAATCTCTCCAGATAACAGAGATTCTATAGCTGACCAGAATACTTTTCTGTCCTTTGTGTTGACTCATCACGTCCTTGGTTATTTTCATTTTATTTTTTATTTTTTACAACTGTTGCCAATCTTTTTTTTTTTTTTCTGCTTTATCTCCCCAAACACCCCCGTACGTAGTTGTATATTTTAGTTGTGGGTCCTTCTGGTTGTGGGATGTGGGACGCCGCCTCAACGTGGCCTGACGAGCAGTGCCATGTCCGTGCCTAGGATCTGAACCCTGGACTGCTGCAGCGGAGCACGCAAACTTAACCACTCGCCACAGAGCGGGGCTCTCCTTGGTTATTTTTTAAGAGAAACATAGGTTCCCCACTTCTGAACTGGCTATGTTTTTACAAAGTTGTGTGAACGTCTTCTCTATTTATGCTACAATAGTTTATGACTATACTGATTAGATAGGCAGTCAAGTATTGATTCTCAGGTACATATGATCTTGTCAATTAAGTGATCAACTCTCCTCTGACAGATGTTATTTGTTCACAGTTTTGTTGGTATTATTTTAAATACCAATACCCATCTATTTTCTGATGGATATAGAAGAAATACCCTTCTCTTTCTTCTTATGCTATTTAATGCTCAGTGATCTTAGAGACACTGTCAGGGGGTCTGCTAAGTCAACGTTATTTTCATAATAATGCTACAATGTTATTTATGTTTTTCACTTTCCTTCTCCCTTGAGTGTAAAGGTGAGTTTTCCAAAAGCTATACAACCCCTGATATTGCAACAGACTTGATGCAAAAGCAGATAAGATAATCCAGCTGTTTCTTATTAAAGTAGACATTAAAGAAATTTGCAAGAAATGTGTAAATGCCACCCTTTCTACTAATTTTTTTTTTGTTTGGGGATCATAGTTTTTTCATGAAAATATTATTTATGTTTTCACATACTGGCCTTGTTATTTTAATATTTTTAATGTAAATATTGATAAACATAGCCTACGTAAGCAAAAGCTCTTTGGAATTTTCAAAAACATTATGATTGTAAACTTGTGTTAACACCAAAAAACTGGAGAACCACTCTGGTATACTACGTTATGTAAACTTACAGGAATATTTTGTGAGTGATGCCTGATTCTACTGACTCAAAGAATATTTGAGTCATATAAACAAATCCTTCACTGAGCCTCTTTACATGGAAATGCAGTTGTTCTTATGGGTTCAACAGGTTCATTAAGACTTTGTCCCGCTTTTATCTTTTGTGATTAAACACATCAGTTTTGTAGACAAAGCCATATCTAGAGTGTCATTCAGGAATAAGCCAAATCTAATCAGATATGACCAGCCCACCAGCAAAGAACAAGGACTGCATTTCTAACAAGACCCAGAAGAAATACCACAAGGGCCAAAGGGTAAGGCAGGACATAGTCTTCTCAAATGACCAAAAATAGGAATGAGAGCCAACACTATTAAAGAAAATATAAAAACAAAAGATTTCTCTAAAGTACTGAGAAAAAAAAAATAGCACAAGCCTAAAATTCTAAGCCCATAAATAAAGGAAAATATAAAAGTTTAGAAAAATAAAATTGGGAAAGTTCTACATTTGCAGAACTTCAGTAAATAAAATAATAAGAAAAAGAACAATTCTGTAGGGAGTTACTTAGTCAAAATGAAAATGATATCAGATGGAAAAGCATGGAGATTCAGGAATAAATGAAGAGCACTGGGAAACTAAAATAGCTACATAAATCTGTATAAAACAATATCCTAATGGGATTTAAAGTACATATTGTATTAAAATATACAACATAATTGTACAAAAGGAGGACGCTAATACAGACACAGTATTCTATGTTCTTGCCTTGTCTGGGATGTGGTGGAAGTGGTTATTGACATTAAGCTTTAGTAAGTCAAGAATATATGTTTTCATTTCTAGATCATTCACTAAAATACTGGTAAAATACTGTATAAATAACAAGTTAACACAGAGAAAACATTTAGAAAATTTTTTTTTTAAAAAAAGCAAAAATGGAACAGAACAGAGGGGACAAATATAAATCTAAAACTAATCCTTTATGTTTGAATGAACTATAGATGGTAACATTAAGACAAAGATTACCAAGACTGGATTTTTTAAAATATTGCTTACTAAAGAGATACATCTTAAACATAAAGATACAGGAAGGTTGAAATAAAAATGATGGGAAAATATACCATGAAAACAGTAATAAAAGAAAGCTGTTGTAGTTTTATTCCTATCAGACTGTAAATTTTTGGGATAAAGAAAATTATTTCATAATAAAAAATATCCAATTCACTACATATTAATAAATTCTAACTTTTTATGTATTTAATAACAGAGTAAAATATTGAAAAACTTAGCAGATATAAAGGAGAAATAGACAAATCCACCATTGTATAGAAAATTTGAATAAAACTTTCTCAAAAACTGATAAAAACATCTAAAAAATCAGCAAGAATATAGTTTAGACAAAACAAATTAAAAATTGGACTTGACACGCGTAGAACACTGCATTCAACTGCCAAATACACATAGTTTGAAAGGTACATCGAATATTTATGTTCTCATAAAGTTAATTTCATGCCCAGATAGTTTCACTGGTGAATATTTTAAAATATTTGCTTCTGCAGAGATTAGCAAAAGGAGAAAATACTTCCCAAAGTTTTTCATGAGGGCAAGTTATATATGATACCAAAACCTGTGAAGATTATTATGAGGAAAGAACACTATAGGCTCACATGTCTCAGAAACATGGTGCAATAATCCATTTAAAAAGATAGCAAAGTAGAGTAGGTAATATATGCATATGATAACGAATACAGTCATGATATGAATACTCCAGGAATGCAAGGTTTGCTTAGTAGTCAAAAATATATTAATGTGATTAACCACATTAAATTGAAAACTATATCAATACATGCAGAAAAATTTATCAAATTTGTAATAGATGTTAACTTCCTTTGTATGATAATGGATATGTACAAAAATTATGCACAAAGTTATATTTAATAGGAAAATATTGAAAGCCTTTTCTGCTGTGGTTTACAAAAAACCGTCAAGGATGCCCTCTATCACTACTTTTACTCAACACTGCACTGGAGATTCTTGTCCAGAAAAGAAATATGAATTGTAAGCTTAACATGGAATAAATGAAACGCATTACCTAGAGAGGACGTGATTGTGTATGTAAAATATTCATATATGTGTATATATATGTACATATGCAAACATACAAACAGTCAGACTATTACAATTCATAAAGGAAATTAGCAAGGTTGTCAGATAAACATTCTAATATACAGAAATTAATTGCATTTACATGGAACAGCAATAAACAGAAAATAAATTTTGAATTGTTACAATTATAATAGCATCAAAGTCATTAAGTATATAAAATACAAACATATGCAAGAATTCTGCACATACATTTCCGAGGAAAATGAAAGGTGAGGAAAGGTGTAAAAATAGCCAAGACAATTTTTTTTTTTTTAAGATTTTACTTTTTCCTTTTTCTCCCCAAAGCCCCCTGGTACATAGTTGTATATTCTTCGTTGTGGGTCCTTCTAGTTGTGGCATGTGGGACGCTGCCTCAGTGTGGCTTGATGAGCAGTGTCATGTCCGCGCCCAGGATTCGAACCAACGAAACACCGGGACGCCTGCAGCGGAGCGCGCGAACCCAACCTCTTGGCCACGGGGCCAGCCCCTAGCCAAGACAATTTTTAAAAAGAACAAAGTTGGAAGACTTATTCTAATGAATATCAAAGTCAGAAATCTGAAGTAATTAAGACAGCAGGGCATTTGTGTAGGATAAAATGCAGACCAATGATATGAAATAAAGAGTCAAGAGACTATACATATATAAATATTTACAGCAAAATGTAGCACTGCAGAGGTTTATGGAAATACTAGCCCTTTCAAGAAGTGGTGTTAGGCTGATTATATTTCTCTTATGGGAGAGAAAGTCTTTGCTCACACCTAACATTATACAGTATCAGTTCCAGTGAATTGTACGCATAAGTGTGAAAGGTAAAATTCAAGATTCTAGGAGATGTAAGATGATACCTTCATGATAACAGAAGAGACAAGTTTTCTAAAATAGGATGCAAATTGTTTAAACATTTAAGGGACTAATTGGTAAACTGAATTTTAAGATTAAACTCTTTCTCATTAAATTCCACTATTAAGAGAGTTAAAACACAAGCTACAGAATGGGAGAAGATATTTGCAATACATTTATCCAACAAGAAACCTATACCTGAAAATATAGATAATTTCTACAAGTCGTCATGAAAAGAAAAACTAACTTAAAAATGGGGAAAAAAGTGCTACTGAAGAGGCATTTCACAAAGGAAGATATGCAATAAACGTATGAAAGATTCCAAAACCTCCTTAGTCATCAGAGAGATACAAATGAAAAACAATTAAATATCACTCCACCCCTACCAGAAGAGCTAAAATTAAAAGCACTTACATCTTTTGGAAAATGCCTGCTCATATCCTCTGCCCATTTTTTGATTGAGTTGTTTGTTTTTTTTTGTCGTTGAGCTGTATGAGTTCTTTATATATTTTGGAAATTAACCCTTTGTCAGATAAATGATTTGCACATATCTTCTCCCAAATGTTAGGTTGTCTTTTTGTCTTGTTCCTGGTTTCTTTTGCCTTGCAGAAGCTTTTAGTAAGATGTAGTCCCATTTATTTATTTTATCTTTTGTTTCTCTTGCCTGAGGAGACATATTCAAAGAAGATATTAAGACTGATGTCAAAAAGTGAACCGCCTATATTTTCTTCTAGGAATTTTATGTTTCAGGTCTTACATACAAGTCTTTAATTAATTTTGAGTTAATTTTTGTGTATGGTATAAGATAATGGTCTATTTTCATTCTTTTGCACTGGCTGTCCAATTTTCCCAACACCATTGATTGAAAAGACTTTTCTTTCTCTATTGTATGTTCTTGGCTCCTTTGTAAAGATTAGCTGTCTGCAGATGTGTGGTTTTATTTCTGAGGTTTCAATTATGTTCCATTGATATTTTTGTCTGTTTTTGTGCCAGTACCATGCTGGTTTGATTACTGTAGCTTTGTAGTATGTTTTGAAGTCTAGGATTGTGATACCTCCAGCTTTGTTCTTTCTTCTCAGGATTGCTTTGGCTATTCAGGGTCTTTTGTCATTCCACATAAATTTTAGGATTCTTCGTTCTATTTCCATGAAGAACGTCATGGGGATTCTGATTTGGATTGCATTGAATCTGTCCATGGCTTTAGGTAATATGGACATTTTAACTGTGTTTATTCTTCCAACCCGTGAGCGTAGAATATCTTTCCATTTCTTTATGTCTTCTTTGATTTCTTTCAATAATGTCCTATAGTTTTCAGTGTATAGGTCTTTCCCCTCCTTGGTTAAATTTATTCATAGATATTTTGTTCTTTTTGTTGTGACTGTAAGTGAGATTGTATTCTTGACTTCTTTTTCTACTAGTTTGTTATTAGCATATAGAAAGGCAACTGATTTTATGTTAAGAGACACATGGAAAGATATTCAACATCACTAATTATTAGGGAAATGAAATCAAAGCTACAATGAGATATCACCTCACACCTGTCAGAATAGCTATAGTTAACAAGATGAGAAATAATAAGTGTTGGAGAGGATGTGGAGAAAAGGTAACCCTCATACACCACTGGCAGGAATGAAAACTGGTGCAGCCACTATAAAAAACAGTATGGAGATTTCTCAAAAAATTGAAAATAGAAATGCCATACCATCCAGCTATCCCACTATCAGGTATTTAAAGAACATGAAATCAACAATTCAAAGAGATTTATGCATCCCTATGTTCATCCCAGTATTATTCACAATAACTGAGATGTGGAAGAAACTCAATTATCCATCAATGGATGAATGGATAAAGAAGATATGGTATACATATACAATGGAATACTACTCAGCCATAAAAAACACAAAATTGCGCCATTTGCAACTACATGGATGGACTTTGTGGGTGTTATGCTAAGCGAAATAAGCCAGACAGAGAAAGACAAACACTGTATGATTTCACGCATATGTAGAAGATAAACAAACACAAGGATAAAGAGAACAGATTAGTGGTTACCAGAGGGGAAGGGGGTTGAGGGGGGCAACAAAAGAGGTTACGGGGCACATATGTATGGCGACAGATAAAAACTAGACTATTGGTGGTGAACACAATGCAGTCTATACAGAAACTGATATATAATAATGTGCTCCTGAAATGACACAAGATTATAAACCAATATGATTGCAATGAAATAATTAAAAAAAAAGACAGAATTTTGAATCCACATACATTGAGGATAAAAGTAAACTAGTTCAGCTAGTTTAGAAACTGTTTAGAAATATCAACTAAAGCTGGATATGCACATACTCTCTGACCAAACAATTCCATTGCTCAATAGAACTATGTTTACATATGTTCACCAAAAGATATGTGCAGAAATATGTCTGGCTGCACAATTCATAATAGCCCCAAACTGTTAACAATGCAACTAGTCAAAAACAATTGAATGGTTAAGTAAATTATGTTATATTCACACAATGGAACACTGTGCAGCAACTGAGAATAAATAAACTTGCTACAGGTAACAGAGGGGAAAAATCTCACAAACATAATATTGAGAGGAATGCAGATCCGAAAGCATCCGTGGAATATGACCCATTTTTAAAAGTTCAAAAATAAGCAAAACTAATATGCAATGCTACAATTCAAGATTGTGTTCATCTTCAGGTAGAAAGATGCCGGTATTGACTGCAACATGTGGGAGGGACTTCTGGATTGCTAACAAAGAACTTTTTCTTTATCTGGATAATTATTCATGTGTGTTCCATTTGTGAAAATTCATCAAGTTGTATAGTTATGATTTTTGCATTTTTCTCTTAGTTTATTATATTTCAACAAGCTTTATTATATAAGTGAAAATATATTACTAAAACATGAATCAAATAGCAAGATATCTTCAAATATGTAAGAATTCATAATAGACAATACTGACTACCTCTTCTTGAAAAACGTGGTTAATATTGAGTACCCAGGCAATTAGGAAGAGATTGAATGCAACCGTCTCAGGAGTGGAGATACCATATTAAAAAATCAATTGTGAGCCTTGGGTTTACTTAAATACAGAAGCAGTGCTAAACAAAGTTAGGAATTAAAGTTAGCAAATCTAATTGAATATAATAAATGTGTATAGTACAAACATTATAACATAAAATTAACAAAGATTGGTGATAAAAAGCATATTTAAAAAGAGGTACAAAAGGCTAATGTCCTCATCTTTCAAAGAAGGAAGTCAATTAAATAAAGCTAAATATCATAATCATTGAAACTTCCTAATGCTTTTCATAAACATTATTTTTAACCTTGAAGTAATAGCTCTTCTGTTAAGAAATAATTTTTGAAACTCAACAATCAGTTTGACTGAGTATCTTTTTCTTCTTATGTACAAAATAAAAACAAGAAACAAAACACAAAAAGTAT
This sequence comes from Equus asinus, assembly GCF_041296235.1. Taxonomy (NCBI): domain Eukaryota; kingdom Metazoa; phylum Chordata; class Mammalia; order Perissodactyla; family Equidae; genus Equus; species Equus asinus. The sequence goes on from NC_091794.1 coordinate 56,487,692, forward strand.
ATGAAGAAGTAAAATTTTAATTATGATGTCATCAATGGTATATTCTTATTTTTATAAAAGTGCTGTTGTCTTATATTATAGCCAGTTTATCCATTTGTATTTATCTATGGTTATATTCATAGGAAAATTCCTGGAATTGGAACACCCAATGAAAATGAAGATAATCAGTGGACAGTTGAATTTGAGGTTCTTTTTATTAATTTCATATTTGTATAATTTTCTGCATTTTAAAAATTCTTTTCAATGCATGTAACAGTAAAAATAACAAAATTGTCTTTCATAAAAATACAATCAGGAGAAACAAAACTATACCTAGAAACAAATATGTAAAATCATTGAAAATGATTAATTTCAAATGGTGACAATATGGATGCTTTATGTTTTCTTTTTGATCATCTTCAGTTCTTTGAAACTTTCCAATATTTTAAAAAATACAAATAAAGAGATTTGAGGGAAGTTTGACATTTTGAATACCAATTAATTCTATTCAGGAAGTGTGTATATCCTACACTACATAAATTTGAAGGTTTTCATTAAACAGTTGATAATTGTTTGGACTGTTCTCATTTAGATCCTATGCTTTCTTGCCAAATTGACTCCTAAATATTTTACATTAAATATTGCTTTCACATATTCCACAAAAATAGGAAACATTCTCATCAAATCCATTGTGTAAAATTATATTGTTTATCATTACTATTATTATTTTTGCTGGGGAAGATTCACTCTGAGCTAGTATCTGTGCCAATATTTCTCTATTTTGTATATGGGTCACCACCACAGCATGGCTGCCAATGAGTGGTGTAGGTCTGCACCCAGGATCTGAACCGAGGCCATGTAAGTGGAGAGCGCCAAACTTAACCACTAAGCCATAGGGCTGGCCCTAAAATTATATTGATTTGATTTTACTTTTATGGAAGGTAACTTAGATGTACTCTGTCTACCTGAAAACAAGAATTTATTGGAAATACATGGGACAGCTCAATTCTGAGAGGAAATTTTGGAAAATACAATTCGGTATTGCTAAAATACATGAGTTCTAAGACTGTAGGTATGAGGAATCAGAGAAGTCTCCTCAGGTGCCTCCATTGGTATTTATTAGCTCAATTACATTGGATATTTTGGATATTTTAATATTTTAAACTCAAAATTAAAGCATTTGAGTGATATAGCTTGGTTATATGTCCACTCATGCCAGTGGAGACAGGAAAACTTGATTGGCCTTTCTAAAAATAAAGATGGGTTGATAGTTTCTACAGTTGGGAGACATTGACCAAAAAAAGAATAGGGAAGCAATTAGGCAAAACCACAGCTACTTTTTTTCCCCTGGATTCTGGAAATTAAAGTTTGGTTTATTGATTTGAGGTATTTCTTCTTTTATAGTCTACGTATTTATAACTACATATTTCACTCTGAGTATGCTTTATGTTCCTCTCATATGTTCCATTATTTTCAAAATATGAAACCAAGTTACCTTGTTCTCATTTTCTAAAGTCTTTCATAGTTTGACCACACACTCTTACTTCTTGAAAACTCCCTCCTCTTCTGGCTCTTAGAACATTGTAATACTCAAGAGCTTTACTTCTTTGGTTGACTCTTGTGCATATATTTCTTTCTCCTACTCCCAAGGACTGCTTGTGGAGTCCTTATATTTTCTCTCTACATGTTCCTCCTTTTATCTGCCCATTGTTACATTTATTAGATTTTTCAGAGGTATTTATCACTAAAGTTAATTTATTTTTCCAAGTTCTAATCTAGCATTTCAAAGATTCTGCTATATACTTTTAGCTGGAAAACTCAATATACCTTCAAATAATTCTAAAATAAAGTATGTCATAACCTGTTTATAAATATGGAGCTTCTTTTCTATTTGTTTGTCTCTCTTTCTTTCTTTCTCTCTCATCTTCCTTGTCATACTAAATAACCTAAGAAACATATTTTAGAGACATTAAATACTTCTCTTTACCATTGAAATTTAGCTTCAACCTAAGTTATATCATTTCCATTTAAATCATGCTTCTTTAATACTTGTGAATGTTATCTGAATTTTTACTATATAAGAATAAAGAATGTCCTTTGAAATCACTATTATTTTCACAGTAATGATTCAGAAACTATTGATAATCAGAAAAATGAAAAGACATTTGCTGGATGATTTCCTGCATTGGTTCATTTGTAAAGGTTGGTAATTGTACTTAAAAGTTAAAATTGGCACTAAGAAATGTTTCATAATTGTCCTTTAATTAGAGACTAGATTGCAGATGATTGTGTGCAATTTATACATAAAATGCCTCATAATTTCATAGAATTTTCCTCTCTCAAAAAGGAATTTAATATTTAATAATAGTACAATTAAAAAATAAATCTCAAAATTAAAGCTGCAGTTAACAAAATACTTAGAATTTTGTATGGAAAAATTCTAATACTCTTAAGGAATATGTTTTCTATTTTAGGGAAAAACTAAAAATTCTATATGTATGATTTTTTGCAAAATATTATACATAACTATAAACAATTTTATATGACTTGTTATACTCTAGAAAATACACTCTAAGATACTAAATTTCAATCTGATTTACTATCTGCAAGTGTATTCTTTCCAATCTTCCAAGAAAGAAAAGATTTCAACAAATATATCTTTTCAGGTCATTAACTAAAATATAGTGGGTAGTAGGCTATAATTAATATTTGCATTCATTTTGCACTCATTAAAATTCAGATTTTATTTTAAAATGTCTAATACGATCACATCAATATATGGATATAAGGTTATTTTATTTTATTAAGGCAAAATAGACAATACAAAAACTTAAATTTTCCTTTTCCTGAAATATTTTATATTATTAAATAATAGTACCAGTTTTTAAGTATAAAATAATTTTTCACTGTTACCAGTTTTATTTTATAAAAATATAAATTTAAAAGTCTATAACCAATTTCATATTACAGCCACTTAAGATGTATTTATTACTTTCATATTCCTCAAAACATGAAACATCTGAAAAGTTCTTTTTCCTTGTATCTGTTAGGAAAACTAGTCATAAAAATTTCTGTAGACAATCTTGAAACATCAAAGACAGAGAATAGTACCCCTCAAACAGAAATGCTTAATGGAATGCATCTTCGTTCAACTCATGGGAAAACATTGCAGTGGACGCCAATGAGGAAAAGCTACTGTTGTTTGGAAAATATGTGATTTCTCTTTTTTCTTAGAAGGTAAGATTTTATTGCCACTTTCTTTATAATAAAAAATATAGAAATCTATCTTATTCTAACACTGGGGTTATGCCCACAGCTGCCTGATTTAAAGGATAATCCCTAACTGAGACGTTTCTACCTTGGTCAGAGAGTTAGGATTTCCTTCTTGCTGTCATCCCCACTAAGGTTGAAAAACTATTCAGATCTTCTCCTGAGAGTCCTGCTTATGTCCCGGTGGACGGGACTCAAGAGAGTTTGATGATATATCCTTCTACTCCACTCTCAGTCTTCAAAATGCAGTCCCTTACCCCTCTCTTTCTCCGCTCTTTCCTTTCCCATCCAGGCCAACCCTCTGCCTCTTCCTCTCCTTTCTTCTGGCTCTAATCTCCTCTATTAATGCAAGTACACTTGGAAATCTTTCTTTCATCTACATAGGCCAGAAAGTTTTAGTGTACACAATCTATTTCAGTGTGAGCTGGAGGAGGAAAAAAGTTGCCCTTGGGTTAGCAATGAAGGAATAATGAGACAGTGAAATACTCACAAAACTCACAGATTAATTCCTGAAAATAGAATGCTGCCATCTAATCCTGAATACTTTCAGAGTTAGAACTCTAGGCTACAGAATCCCATGATCCCAGAATTTAAAGTAGAAGAGTACCACAGATGCAGAAAAGAAATCTATAAAGACTTGGAAACTGTTAAGGTAGAGTTGAGAGAAAAGACTTCAATGAGCAACAGAGAAGTGGAGCACAGACGAGTACCTAAGTTTAAGAGGGGATAAAAACTGGGCATTCAAAAAGAAAGGCTTCCATACTGAAACACAAGGCACAGAAATATGTCAAAATTACTACTAATAAATTCAGACAAGCAATAAGAAAAGCAATCTAAGAACCAGAGAGATAGTATAGGCAGACAGGAAACGGAAGCCTGTTTTCACAATCCAGGCTGCGTGGAATAGACACACAAACTAGTAAAGAAGCTGAAAAAGGTCAGTATTTCCAGGCAAGTGGTTTGGAGAACAGGAAGACTGACCAGCTAAACCAAAATTGTTACACAAAGGCAAATTTATCCTCAGATAAAAATCTGTATATGCTTTCTTATAGGACAAAAACTAATCAAAGACATAGATAGCGTAACATTCATATTCCTATTAGATATATTAGTACATTTAATTCCAAGAAAGAACAAAAGACCAAGAAGAAAATTTTAACAAATTATAAATACTAAAGCTTCTTTAATAAAAGCTATAATTTAGAATAGTATATGTCAACCTCCTAATTCTAGATATCTGTCATTTACACTTTTCACAATGGAAAGAGAGAGAAAAAATTATACTGCAGATTATTGTGTGGCAGTTAACTAGTCATCCAGTAAGCTCTCCAGTAAGCTGCTGACAACTTTATTGGCATCAAGCATTGGCCAAGTATCATCCTCAAGAACTTTAATTTCATTAAACTTTTGGTAATTAATCATTAAGCTGTGTTAATGTTAACAACTGCTCCATAGGACAAGTAGCATTTGTTTGACAAGCCCTCCATGATAACAAACAGATGAGTACAGATAGATTGAAAAACTTGCATTTAATCCTTCATGTCTTTTATGTCCTGGAATCTCTCAATCAATTGGAAACTTGCTTGGCAAGGAAAAAGCATAAGTACTAAAATATTTGGATATTTACTACCAATACTGATTGATACTATAAAATATTAGTTACTAACCACAGTCATGTCTAGTTTTATTCTACTCCACTAGCACAACTACTAGTAGAAATATCAATGGATTTCAAAATTTGTATATTGAACCTTTAAGGGATATTTTATAAGCAATTATTATTTTTTTTAACAAATTCAGTTAATACTTTGTATTATCCATGCTGTATGATACAAAAACTAAAGTCTCAGCAGTTTCTGTTGAGGCAGAAAATGTTTCCCAGGTGGCATGTATCTCATGAGCAATCTCTGAGAGAAGAATGAAATCACTCTATGATTTTTATAGTTGAACCTCTCAACTTACTAGGTAATCATCAGAACAAAGGGAGAGAAATCAAAGCAAAGAGATCTCCTTTCAGTTACTGATATAAAATATCCATGATTCTTAGCATTTTTGAGGAAGCTCAATCTTGAATTTAGCACTATTCAGGTTTGTCCAAAAGTTCAACAGAAATAACTAATAAGTGTTGTACAGTGCCTGCATTTTGTCAGGTAAAGTAAAAGGAAGTTCCCACTTTCACAGTGACTCCTCCCATCATGAAGAATAATTTTTCTATTTTATGTAAATATTTTTTAAAATGGGTATAATTACTGGAAAGCAGGAGAAAGTCATGACTATTGTCAATTAGAACAAGTTTGTTAATCGTGCTATTCAGGTCAACTATATCCTTACTGATTTTTCTGTGTGCTTGAGTATCAGTTACATGTTGAAGTCTCCCATTATAATAGTGAACTTGTTTCTTTTTGTTTATGTTTCCATCAGTTTTTGCCTTGTGTGTTTCGATCTTGTGTTGTTAGGTATATGCATTAGGAATCACGTCGCCTTGGAGCACTGACCTCTTTACCATGTAATGCCGCTCTCTATCCCTGATCATTTTCCCTGCTCTGAAGTTGGCTTTGTCTGAAGTTATATAGCTGGTCTAGCTTTTGATTTGTGTTAGCATGGTACATCATCCCTTTATTTTAACCTTGCTGAGTCTGTATATTTCCAAATGGGTTTCTTGCATATGATTAGGTGTTTTTTTTTTATGGTGCTCTGATGGTCTCGGTCTTTTAATTGGAATAATTGGATTTTCAAATTTAAAGTAATTACTGATATAATTGGATTAATATCTATTATGTTTGCAATTGTTTCCAACTTGTTGTACTTGCTCTTTGTTTCTTTTTCCTCCTCTTTTTCTGTCTTCTCTAGTTTTAATTCAGCATATTACATGAGTCTATCTTCTCTCTTAGCATATTCATTATACATCTTTTAAAAAATTTAAGTGAGCCAGAGTTTGAAATACACATTTTTAAACTAATCTAAGCCCACCTCAAAAAACATTATATTATTTTGTGTGTAATGCAGTTATACCCCATAACAGGCTATTCCCACTTCCTATCTCCCATTTCTTATGACTTTACTGTCATTGATTTCACTTATCCATGTCATTATCACCCAATATATTGATGTTATTATTATCCTAACAGTTATCTTTTAGATTAAACAACAAAAGATTTTATTTTACTTTCATTTGTTTTTTCTCCAGCACTCTTGCTTTTTTATCTAGATCCAATTTTCTGACCTATATCATTTCTTTCTCCCTGAAGAACTTTGTTGAACATTTCTTGCAAGGCAGGTCTGCTGGTCATGAATTCCCTCAGTTTTTGTTTAGCTAAGAAAGTCTTTATTCCTCCTTCATTTTAGAAGGATAATTTTGCTGAAAATAGAATTCTAGTTTGGTGTTTTTTTACTTTCTTCTTCATTCAATACTTTACATGTTTCACTCTAATTTCTTCTTGCTTGCATAATTTATGATGAGAAGTCTGATGTAAATTATATGCTTGCTTTTCTATATATAAAGTGTTTTTATTCTCGAGTTAATTCTTTTCAAGATTTTTCTCTTGTCTTTTGTTTTCTTCAGTTTGAACATGATGGGCCCAGGTGTAGATGTTGGGGTTATTATTTTGCTTCATCTTCTTTGAGCTTTTTGCATATGTTATTTGGTATCTGTCATTAATTTTGGAAAGTTTTCAGCTATTGTTACTTCCAACATTACTTCTATTCTGTTCTCTCTTTCTTCTTCTGGTATGCTAATTACACACATGTTAGCTTTTGTAATTGTCCCATAGTTCATGGATGTTCTGTTCTTTTTATCTTTATTCTTTTTCCTTCTTGCATTTCCATTTTGCAAGTTTCTATTAATATCTTGTGTGGGATTAGAATTGGCCACACCAAAATGTATCTCTTTGGCTTGATTATTTTTGAGAACAAAATACTCTGAAAGAAATTTTGACCTCCCCACCAACTGCCTAAAAATTTTTAAATAGAAGGGCCTATTCCAGGAAGGAGCTAATACCATAAGATAATGTTAATGAGATGTAAAACGTGTCTCTCAGGTCACATTGTCTGTCATTGGTCCATTTGCATTTCCATCTCCATGTAAATTGTCTTCCTCCCCCTTGAAGTCCCAAACCACTTCTCCCAACACCCTCTTTTGTCTTTAGCTGAAGATGATATTTAAGTTGACAGCTGGGCCATTTTGATGTGTTACCCAATTTCCTTGGTTTCTCCCATATATACAAGTTATAGAGCTTTGTTTGATTTTCTTTTGTTATTCTGTCTCTTTTCAGTTTAATTCATAGCCCAGCCAGAGGGACCTAGAGTGGATAGAGGAAATGCTTTTCCTCTCCTACAGTATCTTCAAGTTTCCTTATTCTTTCCTCATCTATGTCCAGTCGACTTCTGATCCTATCAGAGGTATCCTTTATTTCTGTTATAGTGTTTTCACTTCCAGCATTATGATTCTTTCTTGGAATTTCCATCTCTCTGGTTACATTACCCATCTGTTCTGCATATTGTCTACTTTTCCATTAGGGTCCTTACCATACTATCCATAGTATTTTAAACTTCGTATCTAGTACTTCCAACATCTGTTTCATATCTGAGGCAGGTTCTGATAACTGCTTTGTTTCTGTTGTCTTGTAACATGCATGAAATTTTTGTTTAAAGCTAATCAAGTTGTATCAGAGGTAACTGAGGTCCAAGAGACCACTAGTGTGTGGTTTTGTGTTAATCTGGCTAGAATTTGGGCTATATTTAATGTTTGCTATGTCTGTAGATGCCAGGGCCTTCAAAATCCTCCAGGGTCCTTTCTTCAGCCTTTAGCTGTAATCCACCATTATTATACCAGAACCCTATTGTATGGTGCTAGGTGTGGCAGAAGGAATCATTACATTATATGATGATGAAATCTCAGTCTTTTAGTGGGCCTGTGTCTCTGGGCTGTGCCTTTTACAAATATTTCTTAGCACTTTTCCTCCTTAGGTGACATAGGGAAGCCTAGAGAGTGCTGGAGTCAGGGCAATGCCTTCTCCATAGTAAGACCTGTCCTGATGAAGTCATACCCCTGGAGAGTAGGCTTTTGGAAGAGAGAATATTCTAGGTATGTTCCTCCGTGGTTGCTTTTCTCTTCCCGCTTCCAAAGCCCGGAGAGGATCTTTCTTGGCTCCTCACCTTGCGAATCTGGTAAATTTCCTGGAGATAGAATGCAGGAAAGTATGTCCCCCACCCCATGGCGCTCAGGTGTTTCTCACACTAACACTAGTTCACTCAGCCTCCAGCAATTTGTCAAAATTACCATTTAAGCATTTCTACCAATCTATGGCTTAAGTAGCTTTTGCTCCACGTAAGCAGATCTCAGCTCTGACTGGCTGCATTTACCTGTCTTCTCAGATTTCAGAATAGCAGATTGCCCTGAAACCTTAGCTCTCTGTTGGGTTCAAGAATAGTTGCTGATCTTTTACGTTTTTTGCCTTTTTTATTGTAAGAAATGAAGTGATGATCTTCAAGTTGTTAACGTGGAAGGACCTAGAGGGAATTATGCTAAGTGAAATAAGCCAGTCTGAGCAAGACAAACATCAGATGATTTCACTCATATGTGGAAGATAAACAAGTACTCGGGCAAAGAAAACAGTTCAGTGGTTATCAGGGGAAGGGGCCTAGGTGGTGAGTATAGGCGGTAAAGGGGAGCACTTATGTGGTGACTGTCAAGAGATAATGTAGAACTGAAATCTCACATTGATGTAACCTATTATGAACTCGATAAAAAAAATCTATCTGTGCCTAAAATAGATGAGTTGAATGAAATAATAATATTTCATAATAAGATAATAAGGAAAATGTCACTTTTAGTAAGTATGTTTTCTATCACAACACAATGCTGAAATAATTAGAAAACATGTTAGTAGACAATTACTTCCTGCTTTACAGTAAAATATTTGAATAATAAGTAATGAAATCACATACAGGCTAGAATAACATATGCCTAAATAGTCAAATAATTTCACAGTGGAAAATATGTTTCTAAAGCAAAAAATGTAACATGATTAAAGACAAGGTAAAAGACTGATCTGCTTAATTACATAAATGTAGTAATGAAAAATATTAAAAATTTTAAAAGGCAATAAGAATTGTTAAAAATTAAAAGGCAAATTGTGGTGGCTAATTTTGTGTGTCAATTTGACTAGGCCAAGGTGTGCCCACATATTTGATTAAACATTATTTCTGGCTGTGTCTGTGAAGGTGTTTGTGAATCGATTAACATTTGAGTCAGTAGCACAAGCAGAGCAGAGTGCCCTCCCCGGTGTGGGGGACCTCATCCAGTCCACCGAAGGCCTGGAGAGAAGAAAAGGCTGAGCAAGAAAGAATTCTTTCCCTCTGCCTGTCTTCAAGCTGGGACATCAGTTTTCTCCTGCCTTCAGACACCGACTTGGATGGGAATCTACACCATCGGCTCTGCTATGTCTGGACTTCCCAGGCTCCATAACCATATGACACAATTTCTTATAATAAATTTCTTTGTCTATACACACACACACACACACACACTATCAATTCTCTTTCTCTGGAGAAAACTGGCTAATACACAAGTGAATTGGAAAATGAAACGTCCAACAGATACCGCTTTGAAATTCTTAAAGGAACTTGTAAATTAAAGTATTATAAAATGCACAAATCATTAAGAAAGGCATGATAAAATAATAAATAAATTATACTAAAAGGCAACTCAGAAAAGAATAAATACAACAAATGGTCATAATACTTATGAAAAACATTTCAATTTCTCCCATAAAAAATTATTTAAACAACAAAGTTACACTATTTTTACCTTATCAAACTATCAAAGCTTAAAATAAACGCCAAGCCTTTTTAAGAATGTGTTAACATGGGAACTCTTGCATACTGTGGATAAGATGAAAACAATTATAAATTTTTTAATGGCATTCTGTTCACGTCTTGATGTAGTAATTTTAAATCTGGAAATTAATCCTAAGGAAATAAACAGCGATTTACACACGCTTTCCACACCCCGTGCAAAGACGTACAATTTAGGAGTGGAGAGAAAGAGAACAGAGAAATTTAACAGAATAGTTAACAGGAAGAAATGCACCAAAATATAAAAAATCTTGTTTCAAACTGGAAATCTATGTTTTCCTCATTGCATTCTATACATTTTTTTAGTTGAGCCAAAATTATGTAAGTAAACGTGTTATTCTTGAAAGTAACATATATTTGTCTCTTCTGTTCACTTTCGTATTCCACCTGCTTAGAAAGTACCTGGCCTATAGTAGATGTATTATAAATATTTGTTGAATGAGTGAATCAAAGTGGTGGAACAAAGGAGAATTATTATTTTTTAAAGATAACCTTTAAAACTTCAGAGGTACTCAATTGAAACTCACAATGAAAGAATAATATATTGTTTACAGATATAAAAATAAGTTAGTAAGCAACTTGCAGTAATTAAGTACATATTTGATAGTTCTGCCTGCATTGACCCATTTTTTAAAATTAACCTATTTTCATTACTTCTTTGCTCTCTTTCCTATTTTTTCTTCTTTAAAATTTTGATTCTGATTGTAATTTACATGTTCAAATCTAAATCTACAACTAGTATGTACCCATCAAAGAATTATATACAGGGCCAATCTTTCAGTTGTAACATAGTTTAATAAATAGCATATAAAATCAATTAAGGAATTAGGCCAAAAAAATCCTTCAATTCCTACCAATGTCATTACAAGAAAAATTTTAAGACAGATGCCTTTAATTTGTTTGAGAATATACTTCTGTTAAAGTGCAAGGAAATTAATGTACGAAGAGTGAGATAGAAGAAATAAATCTATTTTTATGTGTATTGTTAGTCATTAGGGTTTTTCTATTAATACTTTCTACTTTAATCTATGGCAAATCAAACTCAGCATCGTAAACCATCCTGCACAATAATATTAATTTTTTCGTTCAATTGCTTATAAATAGGCTTGGAAGGGTGTGGATAAAATTCATCAGTTACCCATAGATCTGCAAGCTCCATCTCATTCCACTCATTCCAAAATATTTACCTTTGTGCTGTCTCCGAGGCCCACTTTGATCAATTTCAAATGGAACGCATTTCGCAATTCACCCCTGCAGCCTGGTTTTTAAGCACAGTATACTCCTAAGTTCTGGGGCTAAGATATAAACATGAATGTCTGAGAAATGAGGAACTGAGCTCTATCTTAAAAATAATCTTTTTATGTTTGAAGGACACACTTTCCCACTGAAAGAAAACTGTGACCAGGGCAGGCATTAAACATAGCATTCAACGACATTACTCATGAGCAGTGCTTAAATAAAAACATACAGGGAAGTGTATCTGTTGGTGCCAATTTTCTATCTCTTCGTGTATGTTGGTATGAAATATTAAAAGAAAAAGGTTACTTTAGATGAATTCCTAATCTCAAAAACTCCTGACCCTTCATGCTGGGAATGTCTATTCCCCAGGCTGTTGTCTGGCATGTAGATGGACGACAGACTTACATGTCCTTTCTAACTCTAAGACACCTCCTGATGATTGCTTGTGATTTCAACTGAATGAAATTTTAAACATACAGGTTAAACTACTAGAGTGGTCATTCAATGTGGCCATTAGTCATTATGAGCAATAGGCTGGAAATAGTACTTTTCTAAGAGGCTTAAGACCTCACTGAAGTAAATGTTCACATTAACGCTGGCTCTCATTCCTGTTTTTATTCATAAAAATATATTTATAATGAATATTTAAAATGTCTGACTACTCCTCACTAATTCACCTGCAATAATGTTTTTAAATTGTGACTCCAAATTTCTGAATCTTAACTCTCTTCAAAACTGAAAATGAAATGCTGGCGCAAAAGCAAAGTCATACACAACAGAGAAACTAGCACTAAAGGTTTAACTATGAAGAGAGGTTATTAGCTAATTATCCTCTCTGTCATATATATGGCTACTATTCAGGGAGATATGTCACTTAACCCACTTAATTTTTGCCTCAATTCTTCATGTAAATATAAGAGTAAATATTATCCTTTATTTTTTTTAGCTAAAAATGTGAGTATAATAATTAAATTGCCCAAGGTCACACAGATAACAAACCACATGCGATTTGACTCCAAAGTCAGTGCTCATTCTAGCTACTCTGTGAATTGAATTAGATTAACTCTCTAATCAAAATTTTTTTCAGTTTGAGGTCTTGCATACTGAGCAAAATATAAAACCTGACAGAATTCCAGAGAGAGTACTGAAACAAGAAATAGAAAAATATATAACACTAAAATTAGGTTTGCACATTTTTGCCTTTCCTTTTAAGAACTTTTTAGCAGAACAGTGAGAATTTTCCCACTGTTTCTCTAACCGCAGAAAAATGCTCTGGTGAAATGTGTTAGAGAAACTTATTAGCTACTTATGGAAGAGTACCAGAAAGCTCTAACCTTGAAATTTTTAGGTAGATGATTATTGCTCAAGAAATACTATCTAAACCATTAGTAAACAAAGGAAAAGATTAGTTAGTGCTGAGACGGTAAAATCTAGAAAAATTTGTATTTTCAATGTTCAGGCAAAAACTTCCTTCCATTGCTCATCATAAAAGAAAAAACTGAGACAAGAAATGTAAATGTTAGGAACCACATTTTATTATAGAAGAGTAAAATATCATTCAGGAACATTGGAGTCTTCATGAAGCCAGCATGAAAACCTGAGTTCCTGCCTCAGTAACATGGTGGCCAGGTCATGGTACCTCTCTGAGTTTTAGTTTCACTAACGGTAAAGTGCAGGTGGACTTTCAATCTCTCTCAGTATTTCCAGAAGCAAATCTCACAATTACTTATAAGCCCTTTTAAACTCTACAAAGTTTATTTTCATTAGAAAATGGTATGGTGCTCCTAAGAGAGTTATCAACTGCTATGGACACTGTGCTGTGTTAGCTCTCTGGACTCTCAAAAATGTCACGCTCTTTGTTAAAAAATGTTTTTAAAAGATTTTCCTAATATGGTAGATGTTATAGGCTGAGTGTTTGTATACCCCAAAAGATCATACGGTGAACCCTAAGCCCTAATGCAATGGTATTTGGAGATAGGACCTATGGGAGATAATTAAAGTTAGACCATGTCATGAAGGTCATGGGGCCCTCATGATGGGAACAGTGCCATTATAAGAAGAGACACCAGAGAGCTTGTTCTTTTTCTCTCTCTTTCGTGTAAGACACAGAGAGAAGGTGGCCATTTGCAAGCCAGGAAGAGAGCCATCACCAGAAACTGGCCATGCTGGCACCCAGATCTTGGCCTTCCAGGCTCCAGAACTCTGAGAAAATAAATTTCTTTTTTTTTTTTTTGAGGAAGATTAGCCATGAGCTCACTACTGCCAATCCTCCTCTTTTTGCTGAGGAAGACTGACCCTGAGCTAACATCCATGCTCATCTTCCTCTACTTTATATGTGGGATGCCTACCACAGCATGGCTTGCCACACAGTGCCGTGTCTGCACCCGGGATCTGAACTGGTGAACCCCGGCCCCCAAAGCAGAACATGTGCACTTAACCACTGCGCCACCAGGCCGGCCCCTAAATTTCTATTTTTTAACTCATCCAGTCTAGGGTATATCGTTAGGGCAGCCCTAGCAAACTAAGATAGCAGGATATGTTATAATGATGATTTATTTCAATTTAGTAGTTTAAGAACAAAAACAAAACTAGGACTGCATTGTGTTATGATGTCTAGATACTACAGATTTTTTTCCATTCTTAGAAATGAAAATTTATATTGAGAATTTTAAACTCAGATCTATAATTCAGAACTAACTCTGTTAAAAGGAAAATAAATAACTCCATAGGTTTTTTTTAGCAAATGTAACAGTAAAGCTCTGAAGAGTGAGAAAATGTTCCATCTTCAGCCAAAATCATTCAAGCGTAACTTGATCAAAGATAATATGCAGAACGCCGCCTTCCGTGAGACCACAGGACCAGAAGGCGTCAGATGGACACAAGCCAGTTCTGAGCACTGCAGCTGATGGGAATTATCTCAGCGGTTCAATTGCTGTTCTTTCCAACTCTTCTTCCATATTCATGTCTGCATAAGTTCTCAAAAGTGCCCAACTATCATTCATGTGGAGGAATACTATTCCTTTTTAAAGCAGAGTGAACTGAAAAACCCCACAAAGAAACTAGCAGAAATTGTACAAGTGACTCAATCAAATCTATAAATTTCCTATTTTTACCAGGATAATCAGAGTGGAGTAATATAGAGGAAACATGAATTCAAGACAATGTCATCTTGATGATGAACACGGGAGTGCAGAAATTAGGAGATGAAGAGATCATAGCTGATAGTTTGAAAGGAGATTATATGAATGACCTAGTCTGCTGCAATAGCTCTCTTCTAAGATATACGTCGGTTACTCTTTCAGCTTGTCATGAATTGCTGCTACTCTCCAGGGATAGATTGAAAAATTGCTAATTCATATGGCTAACTCCATCTCTATTTTATACAAACAGACCATAGACATAAAAGTTTATTTAAAAATTAAACTATTTATTTATTGGTACATTAGTAAGATTTTATGTTTTGTTAATTTTTATTTAGATAATAAATGAATATCTCAAATAAATCTGTGCAACTTTATTTCATTGTCTAATATAGTTTTAAAGTGTATCCTGCTGTGTTTCATAAATTGTATATCAGACCATTTTAAGAGACATTGTACTGTTTCTATTAATTTATGAATTAAATTTAACAAATATTTTATGGTGCTAAAGCATTTAAAAATAATATTTTGAAACATACATTATTTCCCTGGATTTTAGATGAGGATATTGAGACTTTTTAAATTCACCATCTAGAATTAAGACATCTCTTGAACTCAAAAGAGGCTATTCATTATATTGTTATATAATCAAAATGGACTTTCTACTGAAAGAGGAAAACTGAATAAACGATTCATAATTCTATTTTAAATTTTCCCTAAAAAATGTTTCACATGCAGTTTCAGAAATGAAATATTCTCATTTCTTTCTACCATGCTTCCTACACAAAATTCTAGATTATGATTATAACCATAAACTCCAGGTAAATACATAAGAACAATTTTCCATTTCTACCCAACAACAATGGATTTTTAAATTTATATATATATATTTTTTTTTGGTGAGGAAGATTCTCCCCCAGAGCTAACATCTTTGCCAGTCTTCCTCTATTTTGTATGTGGGACACCACCTCAGCATGGCTTGATGAGTGCTGTGTAGGTCCATGCCCAGGATCCAAACCTGCAAACCCAGGGCTGTAGAAGTGGAGTGTGTGAACTCAACCACTATGCCCCCAGGGGTCCCCAAATTTCTATTAATCTTTACTTCCCATATTAAATCCTGTGGTCAAATTTAGTTTCTGTAATAATTTATACATTTTAGCGCACATTTAGCAATATATCGCTTCCAAACCACAGCATAATTTACCTCTAAATGGTCTTTCTACTTAAAAAAATTATTTCAGTCCAATATCATCCCATTTTTAAAAACACTCTTTTTAGAGTCAATACAGATTCAGAGTGAGTTGCAAAGAAGTGTGCATGGAGGCCCGTGCTCCCCTCAGGCGGCCCATCCCAGTGGCAGCATCTAGCACAATTCAAGCACAGGCACAGCCAGCACGGTGGTGTTACTCACCCATTCCTCTGCTGAGCTAACTGAGTTAATGAATTTTCTCTATACTTTTAAAATTTCACATAAATACATCTTTGCATATGTAGACATACGAGTGTGTGTGCATATATGAATCTATGTATAAATAACTGTATATTAAACATCCAAAAATTAGTTCTCTCTTCCCTTTTTCCTTTACATAATTTAAATACATATTAGCTCCACCATTTAAAAGACCACTGTTATCTAAATATCTTAATCATACTACATTTATAATCATTCTTTGCTTCCTTGCCTCACTTCTTTGAAAGGTAGGTTTCTCAATAATATATTAACTGGATAATACGTATTCTTCTTTCAGACTTGATGCAAATGTGGTGAATTTAATACCATCTCAAGTGTCTAAAAATGCCCTGAGGAATACTGCATTGGGAGGACACTTCAGAAATTTGTCTGTTCTTGAAGAATCTGGAACAAGCACCACATATAAAGTTTTAATAACATATTATACAGTTTTCTCCCGGAATTTGACTTACGGCTTAATGTTTCATTGTCATTTGCGTGACAGTATTTATGAGGTAATTTTTTACATCATTAATTTTATAATTTTCATGACAATGTTAAGGCTAAATTTCATATGGCAGTTTTTGTGGAATCAATGATCTATAATACTGATGGGAAATTAGTAGTAAAGCAAACCTTCTATTTTCTTCTGTTTTCTGCAGTGATCTTAGATTGGAGATCCAATTTGCTATTATTTCACACTTGCACCCCCTTATTCATAGACAGGTAGGGGAGCACAGATTTCATTTTAGGCTTTGACTTCCTTCAAAACTGCCTGTGTTTATGAAGCATCATTAGTCTGACAGCAATTGGAAAGAGCCTGAGCCTCTTTAGTTTTGTGTCTGGAGGGAATCTTGGAGAAAAGCATCACATTGGGATGTGAGCAATATTTTCTGTTTTCAAGATGTGAACCAAGAGAAGAGGCAGCAAGACATGGGGCAAATAGCTTTGTATCCATCCAAGCTTGAATATCTCTAACTTTCTGAGGTCCTCAGGAATGATGGAATTCATTTACAGGCAATCTGGAACTGGATAAATAAAGAAAATTATACCATTGGTCAGTCTCTTCAATAGGAACTAAGGAAATAGTGCCAGATTGGTGATGGCAAGTGAAAAGAAGGAACGGCAGAGTGGTAAGTCTGGGAGACTTTTGTGCACATTTACTGTCTCCAATATCCATGCAAGTTTGACATTATTATCCTTACTTTAAAAATATCAAAAAGTAAGTTTCAGAAAAGGTAAATAACTCACCTCAAGTCGCAAAGGTAGCAAATATCCAAAGTCAGGATGCAAACTCAGTTGTGACTTCTCCAAAAACCTCTAAATTGCTCCTTCACTATAACAACTGGGGACTTCAACTGTTTATTTTCAATAAATCTTGAAAATAAAGATAAAAACATATCATTATTATCTTTTCAATTAATGTCAAAACAACAATGCATATATCAAAAATATTGAGGCTGTTTTCTTGGAACATGACAATTAGTAAAAAGGAAAAAGTTCAGACAACTTCTAGAAACTGAACTATATGTGTGATCACAAATTCCAAAACTCTCACTGTGCTAGGTATTCAGCATCAACAGATATCTGACACATCACACACACCCTCTCACATATCTGTATAACCAGGGGGAGTGTCTGCATTGTCCAGCTGGGACGTTTCTTCCCATATCATTAGTGTCCGTTCTGTGAGTGCTTCAAAAACCTCAGTGGATGTTTTGGAAGATTGAGAGGAGGACAATGACTGTTCTGGACTATTGACATGGGGCAAAGTTGATGGGTGCTGAGAAAAATTTCAGAGGACGTCAAATTATTTTTCTGCCGGATAATAAGTGGGTTCCACAGGGAGCAAGTGCCTGGTGAGGCTACCAAAATCCTTGCCCAACAACTACAAAAATGACCTGAGTGTTCACACAAGAAAGATGTCTCATGATCATTTGAATGACAAAGGATGGACCACAGGCATGCTCAGCTTCAAGGTAAAACCCTGGAATTGGCCCAAATGTGCTCAGCTGTCTCAACATCCTTATTTCTATCTACTTCTTTTGTCTCCCCTTAGTGGTCAGAACCTGCCACCATATCACTCCCCTCACAGCCCTGAGGACCCTCATCTTGGGAGTAGAGGCCAGGGTCGAGTTGTCTCCATCTCCCCTTTTTGCTTTCCAATCTTGTTACACCATTATCTGAAAACTCCTCTCCCCTGAGTATCTTCTCTTGTAGTTTACAAAGTCTTGCTTGCAAATAAAAAAGCAAATTAAACCAAAACAAACTGAACGTTAGTTTCCCTCTTGTAGTCTTGCTGTAACTCTCCTAATTTACCTCTAGGCAATGTAAATTTTTCTGTGTACCAGAGGAAGATTTGGGAATTGTGGGACAGAAAGAAAAACACGAAAGTAGATATTCTAAGATCTTACGCAGCTACATGCATGTATGTGTATCCAGGTGAGTGATACAAGTGTGCACACACATGCACACATTTTATTAAAAATATGCACTAGAATATGAGCTGCATGGAGAATGAAGACTCAGCCTACTTTCTTACCTTCATGTTCTCAACCCCTGTGAGGGTACCTATTGTGGAAAAAATATTTCTTAAGCAGTTGTATATCCTGGTTGTGTATCCCAGACATTTGGTGTGTGTGCTCCCTATATTTTCTGTTGGCTCCTCAAGATTCACTTGCCACTCTTCACCACTATTCTCTGCCACATGTAGCTAACTCTGTGGGCTTCATCAAAGGACTCTCTTGCCCTCTAGCATCCAGTTTGGTTCAGTCACTGGGTGTCATCAGCAAGAGGTTGGAAGACAGGGAAAAAAAGTTATTCCCACATCCTCACTCCCTGCAGGGTCCCCAGAGGTTGGCCCAGAGGTTGGCCGTGTCTCTCTACCAAAGGCTGCAGCATCAGTGAGGGGAGGTGATGCATTTCTTAGAGCTACACCTCCTCTCAGTCTCAGTGACTGTCCCCTCCAGTCACATCTGAAGCCCATGGTGGTGGAAGCTCCAGGTAATGTAGATCAACCCTGGACATTTCCCACTGATCCTAGACACCTCTTCATAAATAGCTCCTTCATTAAATTCCACTCCTTTTCAAAATTGGTTTATGATGTGTGTCTCCCATCAGGACCCTCACTGATAGAAGTTCCCCCTTTTATTTTTGTATAGCTTCTTAAGTCAGACTTCTACTTCAGTTCCCACTCTTGCTTAAATAAACCGTGATAATAGTACAAAAGCCCTAGTTCTTCCAAAGCAAGAATTATTTTTATTTATTTATTTTGTATTTCACTGAAGTCATATTGGTTTAGAACGTTGTGTAATTTCAGGTGTACATTATTATATATCAGTTTCTGTATAGACTGCATCATGCTCACCACCAACATTCTAGTTTTTATCTCTCATCATATATACGTGCCCCTTTATCCATTTCACCCACCCCCTCACCCCCTTCCCCTCTGGTAACCACTAATCTGTTTTCTTTATCCATGTGTTTGTTTATATTCCACATGTGAGTGAAATCATACAGTGTTTGTCTTTCTCTGTCTGGCTTATTTCGCTTAGCATAATGCCATCAAAGTCCATCCATGTCACTGCAAATGGGACAATTTTGTCTCTTTTCATGGCTGAGTAGTATTCTACTGTGTATATATATATATATATATGTATGTATCTCACATCTTCTTTATCCAATCATCAGTCGATGGGCACTTAGGTTGCTTCCAAGTCTTGGCCATTGTGCATAATGTGCAATGAACATGGGGGTGCATAAATCTCTATGTATTATTGATTTCATGTTCTTTGGATAAATACTCAGTAGTGGGATAGCTGGATTACATGATATTTTTATTTTTAGTTTTTTTGAGAAATCTCCATACTGTTTTCCATAATGGCTGCACCAGTTTACATTCCTGCCAGCAGTGTATGAGGGTACCCTTTTCTCCACATCCTCTCCAACACTTATTATTTCTCGTCTTGCTAGTTGTAGCCATTCTGATGGGTGTGGGGTGATATCTCATTGTAGTTTTGGTTTGCATTTCCCTAATAGTTAGTGACATTGAACATATTTTCATGTGCTTGTTTGCCATCTGTATATCTTTGGAAAAGTGTCTGTTCATATCCTCTGCCCATTTTTTGATCAAGTTGTTTGCCTTTTTGTTGTTGAGTTGAATGAGTTCTTTATATAATTTACAAATTAACCCCTTGTTGGATATATGATTTGCAAACATTTTCTCCCAGTTGGTGGGTTGTCTTTTGGTTTTCTTCATGGTTTCCTTTGCCTTTCAGAAGGTTTCTGGTCTGATGTAGCTCAATTTGTTTATTTTTTCCTTTTGCTTCCCTTCCCTGCGTACACATGGTATTCAAAAAGATGCTGCAAAGAATGATGTCAAAGAGGGTACTGCCTATATTTTCTTTGGGGAGGTTTATGGTTTCAGGTCTTACATCCAAGTTTTTAATCCATTTTGAGTTATTTTTTGTGTATGGTGTAAGATAATAGTCTACTCTCATTCTTTTGCATGTGGCTGTCCAGTTTTCCCAGCAGAATCTATTGAAGAGATTTTCCTTTCTCCATTTCCTTTCTTCATTGCAAGAAGTCTTGCTGAGATTCTCCACTAGTCAGAATTCTACCCTTCTAGCTCAGGGAGCTCCTGCTGTATTTTCCTTATTCAAAGCAAAGATGGTGTCAGATAAAGGGCAAAACACAGACTATCGTACATAAAGGAAGAGATTGTAAAACATGATGCACATGAATACTTTTTCAAAGATGAAATCATACCACCTTGCAGAACAGAAGTAACTGAACAAGACATAACACAAAAATTTACCTGAAATGACTGTGCTGTGGACCCACGTAAATGTGACTTCATTCCTTTCCCCTCCCAGAATCTACAGCTTCCCTTACCACCTGCTTTTTCTGCTAGAATTAATAAATATAAATCAGTGAAAAAAATCACGTCTCATTTTAAAACTCTTTTCCTGATGAAGAGTTTCTCCACAGTTTTAAAAGTTCGCTCTCCCTCTCAACAGATTTCATTTTACTCCAGTTGCTATTACATTGTCTTCTGATTCTTCAAATTGGTCTGTTTTCAATTCAGACTTCTTATCAAGGCACGTTATTCCATAACCTTCTTTCTCTACTCCTTTTCACTAGTAAGGGTCCCTGTAATCCTCCACAGACCTCAACTAAGATCCTAATAGTCTTGTTGTTTCAAAGTGTTCAAACTTCACAGGGGGAGTTGGGTAATTGGAAGTGCGATGCAAGCCACCTTATGCACAATAAAATCACTTTCCTCAGTTCTGGGGGATCGGCGCTGGAATAAGTGACTGAAAGGAGGTTATTTCCTTTTTGGATAGTAGAGATCACACAAATTAAGTTATTGTTCAGGGAGTACTTCATATGGAAGTTAGAGGCATCCATTATTAGCCATTTTTCTCTATTCTTCTAACACAATGTTATCTCAAAAATTATTTCCAATGTATACCCCACAAAAAGGGTGTAACTTCTTAGAAACAACATTATATCAAAAATATAAATAGAAGAATAAAAGAGAAAATATAACCAAGTCAGTTTTGATAAGCTTTGAGCTGTCTTCCTCAGTTACTAAGTAAGGTCAAATGCAGGTTTGCAATGTGCTTTCTTCTGGTATTCAATGATTTCTTTCGTTTTTACCATATTGGAGCAGTAGTCATTTAGAAATGATGGAAGTAACTCCATCCAGGTGAGATGGATGTTTTAGTCACTTTGAGGTTTAAGGCTTCAGGGGACAGTTGAAAGCAACTTGCATGTTGATTTTGCAATTAATATACTATTATAGTTATGTTAATTACTACAATTAGTTATTCATACCAAGATAAGAACAAAATTGTCTAATTCTGCTAACGTTGATGAAACTGACTAAAATCTAAGTGAAATAATATGAATTTATCTCTTGTCAAAGCTTAACCTGGTCTTAGAATTCAGATCAATTTAATTTAATAAGGGTAATTATTTTTTTGTAATCCTTCCCTTTGTTTCATCAGAAGACATTGGAAAATCGTCAATAGCCAAATGAAATTTTATAATTAATAGAAATAGCTTTCAAAGTAAACTTTTACGTGTTGTAACTGAAGAATAAAAGGACCAGTTTTAAAACAGATTAATAAATATTTCAACAACTAACGTTTATCATTATGCATCAGGCCTCGTTCTAAGTGCCTAACATATCATTTTAAGGAATTCTCAAAATTACCCTAGGATGTAAGTCATTATTATCTCCACTTTAAAAAGAGAAGGAATGAGACAGGGTTCAATGATGTGCCCACATGGCAGATCTGTCATTTATAAAAGAGACTTGTCGCTGCCTAAGACCATGTTTCTATCCAATATGCTAAATTTTAAATATGAAGAAAACTAATTTTTTGTTACATAATGTGTAGGAGTTCTTTTCAAAGTCCCAAGAAAATCACTGTTATATTTTAAATCAGTATTCAGTTATTGCAGCAAGTACTTCTCTATTTATTACATTAGTGCAAGTCCACTAATTGATGCAAATGATTATGAGAGTTTTAAAATAAAAATGTATTTCTAGCATACATAAACTAGCTCTTTAATAACCAAGTACACAATGTTTTAAATCTTCAAAGAATCTTTTAAACATCACTACAGCTCTTATTTACAAATGCTATTTTATAAATACAAGCTTTAATTTCTTTCAGTATTTGAACTCTTAAACTTGAAGGAGTTCAATGTGTTTACATTTCTAAGACCAATAAGCATAAATTATAAGGCAAAGTTAGAATCAGAGGTCTTGTCTCTTGGTCATTAGAAATGAGGGCAGATACTGCAAACACCTGTACAAGTTCTCTTCAATGCATTTTGGCCTCAATCCCAATTTGCCTAATAATTCTATCCAAGGCCTGCATTTGGTTGAGGCCAATAACTAGTTACACTGTTTTCCTTTATTCTAGGCTAGTAATCCTATTTGATTTTCTTTTAGAACAGTTTCTATTTTTATTTTTAATAAACACAAGTAAAGTTAATTTTGATTAGTGTTTCTCTCTGTAATTATTGTAGTTTACATGGAAATAAGCAAAACTATTGATACATGTTGGTAAACTAACTTGTTATAACAATGATGCAGTAAACCAAATTATGAGACATGTGTCAGATTGGGAGTATTTACAATACTTATCCAAAATGATGGGAAAATCAAAAATATATAAAAACACCTAGAAATTAATACCTAAATACTAAAGTTCTTAAGAAAAATATGCAAAAGGTAAAAACCAACCAACTCACAGTAGAAGAAACATAAATCATCAATAAATGTATGAGAAGATTCTCTTATAAAAAATCAGGAATACAAAACTGAAAAAAAATTTTAACATTCGTGTTTCAAAAATGAATAGATTGATCATATCTAGTATAGGTGAGGTTTGGGGAAAATATTCTTTTTAACTTTCAAATTGCCAAAATAAAGAGACTGATAGTATCTAGTATTGGTGAATTTTGGGGAAATCATTAGTCTCATACTCTGTGAAATTGTAGGGGAAATGATATCATATGTGGAGGGCATTTAGTTTATGCTTAATATTTTCCTTAAAATTTTAGTTTTCCTTAGAAGTTAAAAATGGGCAAAACTTTTAATTGATGTCTATTTATATAGCAAAGAGAAATACTAACATTTGTGTACAATGAAACACTTAAGAAAATTCATTGCCTCATTATTTTATGAGCTAATTGTTTTCACAATCGAATTGTCATGGTTAGGGGCCAGCCTGGTGGTACAGCGGTTAAGTGGGCACGTTCTGCTTCGGCGGTCCAGGGTTCCCAGTTCCGATCACGGGTGGGGCATGGCACCCTTTGGCAAGCCATGCTGTGGTAGGCATCCCACATATAAAGTAGAGGAAGATGGCTCAGGGCCAGTGTTCCTCAGAAAAAAAGAGGAGGATTGGCAGATGTTAGCTCAGGCCTAATTTTCCTTGGAAAACAAAACAAAACAAAAAAATGTTATGGTTAAACAATAATAAGAAGTGGTTCTAATGAATGAAATCACTTTAAACACATTGATATGGAAAGATCTCCAAGACATATTTTAAGAGATAAAGCCAATAATCAGAACTCTATGTAAAACTTTATATGTACTTTATATGTACTATATAATCTATACATAAATACTATATATAAAATATAATACTATATGTAACAAAATATGTGTAAGATCTATAGATACATAAATATACATGTGTAATACATGTCTAATACACATGCATACATATGTACTATATCTATATATAGATATTATATGTTATATATAGATACCTATATATGCACACATATCTATACATGTATATATTATATATACATATCCATATACATAAAGATAGAACCCCATCATATTGATTGCAGTGGGTGCTTATAGATGAGCTCTTCTTTCTTTGAGTTTTTAAGAATTTATTCATATATTCTTTATGTAATAAATGTTTTCTAAACGGACAAGATAAATAAAGATGATTCTTATTTAGTTTATTAAAGTAGTAATCCTATCTTTTCTTCTAAGTAGAGGGGTTTTAGACATCCTCATAATGAAGTTCTTTCTAAATTGTTAAGAAAGAGGAAATATATTTCTATGGATTATTTCTATTCCTTCAAATATTGTTATTACTCTTCTAGAATAACATATGATTTCCAGTCAGTGGAATTCGTGAAAAACTTGAGCTAGGAAATCAAAGGATGCAAGCTGTTTGCCTTTGACAGTCTTTAGTCCTCTCTCAGCAGTGCCTGGAGTCAATGATCCAATGTTCTTGCCTTGTATGTTCACCACTCTCAGCTCTGCAGGGTTATTTCAAGAACACATCAAAGACGAAATGTTTTTGTCTTAAGTTTAACATACCCATCTCCTTCTTTAGATAAGTTGATGTCCTTTTAAGGCAACAGTTTTCAAACCTGTTTTGACAAACGGAATCATCTGGGAAATTTCTTTGCGACATAGCTATCTGGGAACTCTGACTCAGACAGCCTGTGGTGGCTTTAGCAATCAATCATTCAATCAATCGTGTGTGTGTGTGTGTGTGTGTGTGTGTGTGTTTCGGAAGATAGAAAGATATATATACTTAAAGGGATCCCTAGGTAATTTTGATGATCTGTCAGATTTTAAAATCATTCATATGTTTTCTAGAAACATTAAACAAAATGTATGGATCACATGGTGTATTTTCTTCAAAACTTAAATATACTAACTACTTGAGAGGATGGTGGAAATGTGTGTTTTTCAAATTGTATATTGAGACCTGTATATTAGTGGGTGTAAGATGTTGCACTGTATGCCCTAAAAAGATATGTTGAAGTCCTAGAATGCCCCTCCTCCCACCCAGGAAGCTGTGATTATGACATTATTTGGAAATAGGGCCTTTGCAGATTTAATCAAGTTAAGATGAGGTCATTAGGGTGGGTCCAAAGAAACACAGACACACAGAGGGAAGACAGCTTTGTGAAGACAGAGGCAAATATCACAGTAAATGCTGCTACAAACCAAGGAATGCCTGGGGCTACCAGAAGTTGGGAGAAGCAAGGAAGGATTCTCTCCTAGAGGCTTCGAATGTAGCATGGCTCCAGAGATGCTAAATAGACCCTCATTTTCAACTGAATTCAGCGGAACAGAAGATATGGGTGTTAGTTCTGGTTTTTTCCAACTTTCTCATTTTGTCCTTACCTTCTAAGCTCTTTATCCTGTCTGAATTGAAGTGAGTTTGCAATCAATGTTGTCGTAAGTGAGCTTGACGTTTTCCCACTTAGTGAAATTTTAACCATTTAACAAGTACAAAACTTTTCTAACCTTCAATTTTCTCACATATTATATATGTTTAGAAACATTTATTTCAGAGTACTTTTGGACAATTAGGAACAATATATAAAAATGCCTGGCATTGTGTCTGGAAGATAGAAAGCCCATAATATAAAGTAACTATTGCTAATGCTATCCATTCTAGAACTTGTTCTTGTCTGGTACTTTCTGTATTCTATTTTTATCTGCTTAAACAATTTACAAATTCAAGTCCCATTTGGATAACCCTTATATTAATATCATTTAAATATTTTGTCCAAGACCCACAATTAGAAATATATTTTACAGTGTAACTAAGTTGAAAATTGGCTTCAATCTTACATTTGGCCAAGAGCAATTATTTGGCTTTGGCTTCAGTATTCAAAAGACCAAATAAAGATGCAAACTTCAGTGTAATTTTTGGCAAATGTGAGTTTTAGGTTTAAGCTTGTGTGTGATTATCGTTATGTGAGTGCACATACATACAATCTATCTATACGTATATATAAAAACAACTATGTAGTTATACATACACACATATAATTGCATTCACATGTATTTATAACAATGTAATGATTATGACTGTGAGTAATATAAAAAGACATGTCATGTGGACCCTTAGCTTTATTCAGCTAACTCACTATCCACCTCAAAACAATATAAAGCGTTATCTGGCCTCTTCGTTTTACATTTCCTTAGTGAAAATGTGCTCTTTACTCTCTCTTGTGAGCTCATCTTTTGAAGTGCTCCTAATGTAGAAAGTTCTTTCCTCCTTATGTTACCACACCATCTCTCTCTTCTGTTAACAATTATACATTTATCTATCGTTGCATAACAAACCACTCTACAGTTTAGTAGCCTAACATGATGACGTATCATTTCTCATCATTCAGAAGGTTAGTTGGATGGTTCCTCTGTTGCTTTCACCTGGGACCAGCTATGCAGCCCTGTTCAGCAAGAGTCTTAGTTTGGCTAGAATGTTCGAGATGACCTCACTCTCATGTCTGCCAGTTTGTACTGGATGGCTACTGTGGACTCTCCACTCTTTTCTCTGCATCTGCTCATCTTCCAGTATAAACACAAGACTCTCTTTAATTATCATAAAATTACTCTATGATATTTTTTCCTGCAGTGTCCCTTCAAATTATAAATAATATCTAAATACCACGGAACTGAAAGAGCAAATATTTAAGTTTCACTACAAATAGATATATTAGCCAATGCATCCAGAGAGGTTAATAAATATTTGTGCAGTTGTAAATGTTTTGCCATTTGTCTGCTAGCCTGAATCAAATATACATGTATTCATTGAGGTTTATTTCAATAATACTTATTGAGTGACAACTTCTTCATATTCTTAAAACAATCTAAAAATTATGACATGCAAAACATATGATTTGGAAAAATTACAAATTACATAATATTTGTAAATTGATTTATAAAAACTAAATGTTCTATATCGTAAATTTATTTCTTTAATGACTGGAAAAGATACTTCTGCAGCTGGTTATTATTTGTTCCAAATATTTTTAGACTCAGCCGTAATTTTGAATTAATGACATTTTGGTTTTTAAGTAGTTTCCAACCTGATATTTAGCTGACTATTCCATTTGAAAATAAAGTCCACTATAAGTTATTTCTATATGTTTTCTGATATCTAGGGAAATTATATGTAGTTAAAAAAAATTTAAACTACTGATTTTCTGATCTTACCTAAGAGGAAATGATATTTTAATAAAAATTTTTCTCGTGTAATGAAATAGTTTTCAAGTTATGCTAAGTAATGTCTACATAAAGAAAAATGTAAAGCATAAGAAGTTATTAGAAATCTTACACTGTTGTTTATTTCCAAATAACATCTTTAACACCTACTTTCATATTTCAGTGATGATTTCACACATTGTACTAGTATAGTGACACTGAGAGCGTAATGAAATAAATTATTATTCAAGGGTGCAATTCAAGTGAGAAATTGGGAACTTGGTGAATTCAGAAAAGCTGATGGACTATAATCCTTGGCATCTAGTAAGTATTATTCACTTTAAACATGTGCTGTGGGAAGCAGATGTTCAGTCAGAGTTAGAAGTTCAAAAGGTTTATTGAGAAGTAGAACTTCTAGAAGGAAAAGGGAAGAAGCAGCATTGGGCAAAGGCAGCTTCCCCACTGGGATGCTGACCCAGGGACATTTCTGCCAGACCGGTGGAACACTGCAGAGCAGAGACTCCACACTAGAGGAATTTCTTGTTGGGCACAAATGCCAAGGTCCTTGCACCTCCTTGCAAACTACTGAAAGCGGCTAGCCCATGACTAGGGGACCTCAGATCAAACACTGGGACACACCTGACAAAATTAACAACTGGAGGCTGACTGCTAGCCTTGCTGGTTGCATGCAGGCAGCCAGTCAGTGCCTGACATAGAGATCTTGCTTCTTGTCCCGTCTCTCTTTTCCATGACACCCATTGATGGAGACTCCTCATTTTAAGCTTTCCTTTCTGATGATTCCTCTGTAACCTAACTCTAAATTTGATGTCCCTCTGGTTTGGTTTTGGTCCTCATTCTCATTTTAGGTCTAGGAAAAATATTTTACTTGTCTGTTCATATATTATTCATATGGTAAGGATACCCGACCTTGTGTTTCCATCCTAGCTCCCCTCCTTGAATTCGAGACTCCTCCATAGTTCACAGTGTGGCTGATGGTTCAGGCCTAAAAACTAAGGGAACTCCTTGACCCATTCTCCAAGCCTGCTCCTCTCTGAGTCTTGTAAACTGTTCTAGTCAGAAATACAAGGCCCAAGAACTGTCTTTTCCTCACCAAACCCCCACATACACGTAGTCCAGAAAAAGAGCTTTGGCTCCCTCTCACATCATCCATCTATTTCTCTTCTCCACCAACAGTACTCTGGTTCGAGAACACATGCTCTCTCCCCTAAATTGCCAATAAACTGCAGTGTTCTGTTTCCCTTATATCAGACTCATCCTCTCATCTATTCTCCACAAAGCATAAAATATGATCTTTCTTAAACTGTAAGTTAAATTAAATCACACCATTCTCTTGCTTAACACCCTTTAATTACTTTAATTTGTACTTAGAGGAAATAAATCAGCTTGATCCTGCTTGATCTGAAACAGCCTCTCTACTTTCATCTCCTGCTTTCCTCCTGCTGTCTCACTGTGGTCCAGGAACACCGACCTTCTTTCAGTTCTCTGGATCAGTCACTTCAGGACTTCTTCCCAGAACAGAGAATCAGCAGACCTTGGACACCTACTACTGACATTGAGAGCTCTGTGAAATTGAGCCAGTCACGCAGTCTCCCCTTGAACCTTGCTTTTCTCATCTGTAGAATACCTTCTTCACAAAAGAGCTGTGTGATCTTAGAGAGATACTATAGGAAAATATACTCTATAGACTTTAGTCTCTTTATAATAAGAATATACTATAAAATTTGACTATATTCTGCACTCTTGGAAGCTTCAGTGAAAACACAATTTCTAATACTTCAGTGGACTTGGAAAAGAAAAAACAAATTTGGATAAAAGTGGATAGATTTGTTCTTTCATTTATGTCAATGATAAAAAATTATAAAAAAATCCTAGTTTATAGAAGACTTAAAAGATGCCAGGAAAAAAGCCTCTGTAAATGTTCAGAACTAGCAAGAAATACTTTACATAGAAAAGCCAACACGGGAACAAGACGGAGTTATGTCAGGAAACATATGACACAGAGGAAGTGGTTTTCCACCTCAAAATCTGCAGGGTAACCAGAACAGCCCGTGAGCTGGTCAGTGAGCCAGGAAAGGATCCTTCTCGTATGGAGGAAATGTCCCTTCCACTTGAAGAAAGTCCTTTAGTGTTTCTTGTAGAACAAATGTGCTATCATTGAATTGTCTTACTTTTCCTTCATCAACAAGATCTTTAGCTTGCTGTCATTTCTCAAGGAGATTTTTGATGTCTATGGAATTTTGGATTGACACTCCTTTTCTTTCAGAACTTTAAAGATGTTCTTTCACTGTAGTTATAACATTTTTTATAAGAAATATTCCGTCACTTGAATTGTTCCCGTATTTGTCATGTCTCTTTTTTTGACTGTTTGCAAGATTCTTTTTCTTTATTTTTGAGCTAGAGTATGTACATGATAAGTCTGAGAGTTATTTTCTTTGATTTTATCCTGTTTGATATTCATTAATTTCCTGAATCTGTAAATTTTTCTTTTGGGGAAGTTGTTAGCAATTATTTTTAAAAAGATTTTCTGCACCAATATCTTTCACCTCTCCCGCTGAAACTCCAGTGACAAAAGTGTTCGGTGACCCTGAGGCTCTATTCACTTGTTTTATACATATTTTTCCACTTTGTATTCCATCTTGGATGGTTTCTATCGACATATCATGAAGTTTGCTGACTCTTGTCTCTATTATTGCAATTCTGCTATTGAGCCCATTCAGTGCAAATTTTTATCTCAGATATTGTGTTTTCCAGTTCTAAAACCTCCATTTCGTTCTCTTTTACATTTTCTATTTCTCTGCTGAAATATATCTTTCCATGCATTTCAAGAGTTTTTACTCTTACTTCCCAAGGCATGGTTAAAGTTGCTTTAAAGTTTATGTCTAATGACTCCAACATTTGGTTCATCTTGAGTTGGCATTTGTTCATTTGGGAGAGGCCCAGAATAGGCATTTTTAATAAGTACCTCAGTGTCTCTGATGCAAGTCATTTTAACATCTGAAGGAAATAAATAATACAGAGTGCGGTAAGGGTTCCTGCTTACTTCTTAATGAAATTCTTTAATCTTAAAGAAAAGAGCTTGATAAAGACATAGTCTTTCCCAGAGAGGAATAGAATTATCCTATCTCATAATGATGATCGCCACTTGGTAAAGCACTCGCTGTGATCATTTTGATGTAATCATACATTTGAGACTCTGTTGTCTTACTCCAGTAAACATACATATACACACACAGACACACACAGCAGCAATCTAAGGGAGATAAATATTTTTTGTATTATGGAATATCCCTGATTAAAATAATCTAACATAAGAGAATGCCAAACAAAAGAAAGAGAGCATTCTGCATAATTGGAAGCATAAAGCCCAGTAAAGAGGACATATTTGGATTCTTGGGCGCATAATGACCCAATTTTAATCTGCTTGGTACTTTCTGTGGAAAGAACATTAATATAATTAATGATGAAGACGGAAATGCTCACAGGGCCACTGAAATTAAAAGAAAATGTAAAGATATTATTTATTATATTCTCTGGATACAAAAGATCGCACTGGAGCTGCTCACCTTGGTAATTACAATACTCTCATCTAAACCTTAGAGTACCAGAAAAAATGTAGAGAAAAATCACATTATAGTTTTCCCCGTACAAGATTATAGCATATAGAAACAAAGTCTCTTATCAATTCTTTTCATTAATGTGAAAAAATTCCAATTAATTCTCTACTTTCCATGTATAAACAACAACATTTTAATCACCTTTACTTTCTTCGGGCTTCAGTTTTTTTGTGGTGTATATATGCATCAGGAACCACTGACACCTCTCCTCTGCTTGAATAGCTCTTCTCAGCACACACTTCCAATCTTCCTGAAGCTACTAATCCATAAAGGATTATTCTATCACAAAGACTGCTAAGTCTCCAGGCAGAAATAATAGAGAGTACCATTGTTTTTTCACAAGAGTTTTTCATTCATTCAATTTCATCAGGCAACAAATATTTATCTAGTACCTACTTTATGTGAGCACTGTGTTAAACTCCAAGAAGGGAGGTATGAACAAACAGTCATAAACTTGGCCTTTTAAAGAAACACCTTAAATTCCTGCCACAATCATTGAGTAAACACCATATGAGCACAAGGGCCTGGACTAGGTATGCATGTGTGTATGTTTATATGTATGTTAAATCAATATTATAGGAATATAAATGATTATCTATGCCCTCTATATGGAAAATATACCTGTGACAACGTCTTATTGTGGTTAATCTATTATCTAGTCATTTGAATATTTCTTTTCTTTAAACAATATGGTTACTGAAATGTGTAGTATTATTCTTGACCAGAAAACGTCATTAGATACTTTCTCATTTTATGTAAGACTGGAAAACACCTACTATGAGCTAGCCAATCATTAAAACACATGATAAATACCTGTGTATTTTCAGATATGATCCGCACATTCCAAAATATGTATTAAGGCTGACAAAAGAAGCTGAAAATGAGCAGAAGGAGACAAGAGAAGAAGAAAAAAAGAATGCAAGGGATCTGCCAGGACTAGACTATAAAGAACAATTGTCTGCATAAATTAAACAATGTGGCAGAAGACACAGGGCTCCCCCTGAAGTGGAAGAGCTGCATCTCTTGTTTAACACAAGAACATGGAATTGAGGGCACAATGGCTTTTGGCAGACGTCCTCCTAGACCTGGTATCAGAGATGCAGGGGAAGCAAAGCTACACACAAAGATTACACAGACTAGCAGTTTTTACAGGAAGCAAGTTTCTCTGTGACCACAAAGGAGAAGGAGCTTCTGAGCTGAACAGTCCAGAAGGCTAATGTGGCCCCCTCCGTATCTCACACCAGAACGTCCTGCAAATTATCACAGCAGAAAACCCAACTCGATTTAGTAGAAATAAAAACAAATGGGCAAAGAGATATTTTAAAAATGTAATGAGAAAAAATATAGAAAAAATGCAGTAAACTGACCCAACAGAGATATTTTTCCATATAGTAGAATAAAATTATGATCATTTTTCCATAAAAAGTTATAAATTATAAATATAAATTCTTTAATATAAAGAAGATCACAAAGCATAAAATCAAGAATTCAAAGCCAAAATGGTAAGACAAAGGGATCTGGAAAATGAGCAGGAAGACATGAAAAAAGTGGAATTAAGACTTTAATTATGGGAATTAATGTGGGTCACAGTCTTGGTCCTCAAAACAAAATAAAACTGATCCTGAAGGAAAAGATAATGTACAAACATTTTACTTGAGAGTGCAATTTCAGGAAAGCAGAAGCTAAGGAAAGAGAATGAGGCCAAGAAGGAGAGAAAGTCAAAGTAACAGAGGGCTTTAGCAAACAGAAGAAAGCGCTGTGACAAGCATTCCTTACTGCTTTTCTAGAAGGACACTTTCCTAGAGGCCTTATTGCATCCTTGAATCATCTGTCCTGAGGATAGGGAAGGAGAAGAATTTATCTGTTGGCTTCTGTATCCTGTTAGTCAAAGTTTGCCCCATAGCGCCTCAACTCTCCTCTGCTTCTGAATTGTACTACCAGGCTCCCCAAACAGCTGCTGTGGAAGCCAGGTCCCAACAGCAACGATGGCATCCTAGGCCCTGCACAGATCAGCGAACTCCCTCTCTGCCCACTGTTGCCTGCAGGCTATGAGCCCGGCCTGGTATCTGTGGGTAGAAAGCATGCCCTGCTGTTTCTCATGCCTCAGCAGCATCAGGGAAGCTCCAGAGCAGAAGGTAGGAGGCAAGTGAAGCAGGCATCAGACTCCATACCACTGGGACTTTTTTTCTGTATCTGACTGTATATGACTGGGAGTAACTCCCAAAGCAAGATCCTTGCTAGGTATTTAGAGCCTGTGGCAGCAACAATCACCTAACTTCATGCTATTAGGAGAGCAAGCTCTTGCTAGGGATACTGTAGCCAACAAGTTCACAGACCCAGTGTGGGGCATAAACTGAGCTTGTTGAAGTGTGACAGATCAGAATGCAGACAGAGTATGCTATGAAAATGTAGACATAATGCAACCGGAAACAAATTTAAATGCAAGGGAGAAAGAACGTGATAAGTAGGGTAAGTTTGCTGATAGCCTCACTTATGATGGAAGGCAAGGAATGTCTCTCAGAGCTGTCCAGCCCAGTAGTAAGAATATAAGCATAGTTAACAGCATAAATTGAAACACCAAGAGAGATTATATAATTTCTGAAATCTGAATGGTAGAGAAGAGAGATGGAAGAGAGGCAATAATTATTCATGTCAATGAAAATGAATGAAATTAACTTGCCTAAAAGAAATTTAGTGATATGGCCAAGGTCACAAAATTATTAAGTAGCAGGATCAGGAAGGGAATTTAGGTCTTCTGCTCCTCGGCCGGTGCTGAAATAGTGCCCGGTACAGCCCTACTCCATAATACTTAAGGAGCACATGGTAGTTCTTGGAAAACTCTGAGCTGTAACCAACATGATGCGTGAACATGTGCACATCCAAACACATAGAGGAACGTGTGAACACATACATTTACACACATACACTTTAAATAAGCCAGTACTCATTACAAATATTGCACACCTAGTTTTGTTATTTTTAATAAACTATAGCTCAGAGAGGGTAAAGAGCCTGTCTTCCATGTTTGTTTTGTTTTGTTTCAATTTGGACGTTTTTTGGAGAGCATGGAGGTGATTTTACTTTATTTTATTTTTACATCATTGCAAAATTTTATTTCTTGTGATGAGGACTTTAGGATCTACTCTCTTAGCAACTTGCAAATATGAAATCCAGTATAGTTAACTATAGTTAACATGTGTGCATTTCATCCCAACAACTTGTTTATTTTCTAACTGGAAGTTTGTACCTCTTGATCCCCTTAACCCAGTTCAATTTGGATTTTTGACTTTTTTTCATAAATTGTTCTTCAAACACTTAGGAGAGTTATGACAAAAGATAGCCTAGGGCATGAGAAACCCTAATGAAGGACTCCTCTATCATAGATATGCTCATGTATTGGGTGAATAGCATCCTACATAAATGAGGATATATTGCACTACTTAAGATACCAGAGGAATTGACAAAGTTGCTATTGATCTTATGTCTAATGTCCTTCTTTTTTAGACAAACTAGATAAAAAATAATCACATCTAAATTACAAATGTATTTTGGAGCATATCCCTGGAATGTGAAATAGACCTGCTAAAACATGCAGTTTGATTTTTCAATCTTGTTTCTAAACTTTTAGCAATTTATTATTTTTGGTTCACATTGTAGTCAAAATTAGAAATCTTATAGTAATTTTTCTCTTTTTTCTGCTGTAAAAGTATATCTGTTCACTTTATATTTAACTTGAAATATCCTTTGAACTCTTTCAGACTGAAATATTGAATAAGGAAAACAGGGAACACGACCAGAGTAATAACCTTACAAACATACGGAAGCGTTAGAGATAAAAGCTTCAGGAATCAAGTGACAAGCCTCCTTTATTTGGCAGTGTTTACTCAGGCCCAGCGAAGAGAAGCCTGACAGACATTCTGCATCTGAGAAGTGTCAGCAGGTCGTCAAGCCAAATCCTGGCTTGAAGTTCCGTGGCTGTTTGCAATACAGGCTTGTTCCAAGGGTCACAGAAGCTGAGCTTAGCTTTTCATTTGATGCCAGGCTATATCAATAAATTCTAGAAGAGCGTCCTGCACTCAGAAACCTTTGTGAGCTGTGGTGCAACAGAAACTACTTGCCTAAACCTGAAGAATGGCGGCTTCGACAGAAACCATTTGGTTTGTGGCATAGCTAGACCTCAAGGGTGACTGATAAACAGCTAGTCTATTAGGGCTGATTTTTTTCTCCTAAAAAACAGAATCCCTGTACATAATTGTCTTCTGGCCATGGCTCAGGGAATGTCAGAACCAGGAAAACAAGGTTTGACAGACTGATGGGTACACTGAAAAATAACCACAAAGTGTGATAAAGCAGTGACTAACCTATGGTCCTGTGGTTCAGATAATGCCGTTGCAATGACTGCCTGGAACCAGTGTGTTTTTCCAAGTCTCAGAGCAGTGAGTCCAAAACTGGCTGCTGCTGCCACTTGGCTGATGTCCTGAACAACTTAGAGCAGAGAGGGCCAGAGAGCGTTTCAGACAGATGCTGCCAACAAGAGTGGAGGGAGGGGCATCTCCTGTTTGTTGTTATACAGCAGGCAGCTTCCAAAGATCTCAGATATTAAAGGGCTTTGTAGTAGAGACTGTTGATCCTGAATGTCTTGTTAGGGGATGGTGTAAAGGAATGGAGAAGACAACTCATCACGTACAGAGATATAGCTCTCAAATGGCTATGCTTACATAATGTCTCAGACAGGGCAAGACAGGTGGCCAGATTTGTTCATTTACTGTTTAACTCTGCAAGCAGCAAACTGGCAAAGCAGACCTCATTCATCAATGCCTCCAGAACCAGGACTTTAAGCCTTCCATGAAATCTTTGTGGCAATTTAACTTAATCTAGTTTCTATATTTTTGGAGGGTTAGATGTCTATGCAGGCTGGAGCGTGTTTAAAGATAAGCACTTGAGAACACAGAATATATTGATGCTGGTTGGAGATCATGGGGCAGGCCAGAATGCCTTTATAGGATGATTATTTTCTCCCTTTGAGGCCCAGGATTACTTAAAATCTCCATCAGTGGCACTGCCCCACCTTGATGATGTGCATTGCTGCAGCCCAGCACTGTGTGTGTGGACACTGATGATGCTATGTTAGCTGCACCCCGTCAACACATGTGCCCAACACCAAATAAAACTCAGGAGCAATCAGCTGCCATTATAAATAATGGTTTCAGTTTAAAGAAAAAGACTGGAAACCCACATTACTGCTCCACAGAATTATCACGAATCAGAGTTGATTCCCACAAAGTTGGACTGGGCCCATGTGGGATGAATGAAGATATAATCTCACCATATGGTGCCCACCACCCCACTGTAGAGTAGTAGGTCAAATGTAGACTTTGATATCCAATAAACCATTTTTAATAACCCATCCACCACTTCCTACGTGGCTTTAGACGACACTAATCTCCTTAAACATCAGACAATTCATGTACAAAATAAAGAAAAAGATAGAAATCATACCTAACTCAAGGAACTTTTATTAGGATTAAAGAAGATAATGTTAAAGGGCTTAGTATTGTGGCTAATATCACAAGAACCTGAGAAATGTTTGGTTATAATTACAAGGATCATATTGCTTTTTTGAATAAGGCATTTTTTTCCAGAAATTTCTTTCCCATATAAAGTGCTGTTATGGGATGGCCACCCAGTCAATACTTGTTACAATGGATAAACTTATTACGCTAAGAATGTAGACTGGGTTTTGGGCAGAATAACAGATCTATTCACAAGGCAGGCTGAATAGAGCATGCTGCCAGCTCAGTGGGTGCATGCCCGGTATAATAGGATCTATGAACAAAGCACTGAAAAAGAAAAGTGATGAATGAGGTGGGCAAAACAAATTCATCCTCTAGGTTTCTCATTGGTTGTTCATAGTTGAGCCCTCCCACCATGTGTTGAAGTTACAAAATAAATCCAGTGCAAAGACAACCACCTCACTGCCACAACCTAGAACCTCCTATCCTGTCATCTCTTTATTGATATGTTTTGCAACAGCAGGAGTTTCTCAAAAGTGACTTTCTCAGTCGTTATCGACTCTACATACAATGCAAGGGCATTTTGGAATCACTTCAAAATCCTCTAATTAACCTGGGATTTCTCTCTTTCAGCCCACAGCCCTGTGATCCCCCAGTTTCTCCCTTGTCTAAAGGGGAGTGATAATTCACAAGTCGTACGAGGTTGAGAAGCCCAGATGGCATCAGATCAATGACAAGGCTTTGTGAGTCGTAAAACACTGCAGAAATTTCAGTTCCAGGGAATCAAATGGCCATCAACCTACTGCCCTCTTCTAGAACACAATGTCTTCAGTGCTACACACAGTAAAGTGACCATAGGGCTTAGTGACAGAAAGATGTGAGTTCAAAGCTGAGCTCTAATATTTACCAATTATGTGACCTTAGATAAGTTTTAAGATATCTGTAAATCATGATTGCATAACATTTAAAATGATGGTATATATATATACATACCATCTACAGAGAGAGAGAGAGAGATTTAGAATTTAAATCATTCAATTGGAGGCTTTTTTCTGGCAAAATGTATCTACATGAGAGAAATTGAATGTGTGTGTGCGTGTGTATGTGTGTAGCATGTACTTTGGTAGCAGGGATGACAGGAACCTGAATAATTATTCAGTGCTCAGAAGAGTTGAGTGTTTTTGAGCCTGTCTCAACAGGTAGCATACGTTTGCAAAACTGAGGATTTGATTGAAAGGATTTGGCTGAAAACAGGGAGAAAATAAAGAAAATGTAGTTATGGTTACATGGAAAGACATTCTAACAATTGGCAAAAAAAGGAATAGATTTTCTAACGAAAAAAGAAAAACAAAAACTAGGAGAGTTCTCTAAAAAGAATTAATGAGAACCTCCCCTCTCACCTTTTTTTTTTTTTGAGGTTGCCTCTCTCTATATTTTTCTTTTGGAAGATTGGCTATCATCTGTTGCCAATCTTCCTGCTGTTTTTTCCTCCCCAAAGCCCCAGTACCTAGTTGTATATCCTAGTTATAGGTCATTCTAATTCTTCTATGTTGGGTGCCACCACAGCACGGCTCGATAAGTAAGCGTGTAGGTCCATGCCCAGGATCTGAACGAGCGAACCTTTGGCCACCCAAGCAGAACACACAAACTTAACCACTCAGCCACCAGCCAGCCCCAGAACCTCCCTCCTTTACTGAGAATAGACTTGTTGGCTCCCCCACAGGTGCACATCAGGAAAGGCTGAGGTGGTGCTAAGAGAGCTGCAAAGGCAGGCTGGTCAGGGTGGTTGTGGGCTAAGAGCTCTCAGCATAACTGCCCCCCAACACTTATACCCTTTAAGACCTGAATAGGTTTTGATGTTATAGCCATGTGGCTAAGAATTCCAGCACTTCAATATTCCTGGAGCATTTGTGGACCCTCTTGAAATGCCCACAATAACAGAGAAAGTATCAATGAATGTAAAACATGACACCAGAAAGATAATGAAGGTCGTCTCATACTATGTAATATTTTACCGAAATATGTTGTAGCAAAAGAAGTAGGACAACTGCAAAAGCAATCTTAAAAATGTCTTATGTAGTTAGGCAAAGCAAGCCATATGTTATGATGATCCACCTCTAAGTAAAACGTGACCGTGTCTTACAGTTAATGGTGTGGGTTAGCATGATATTCAAGAATGCAGACAATACAGATTTTGGATAAGAAAGATACGGTGAGAAAATAAACTATAACGTGCTTCATAGCCCACAATGTAAAAATTGGCCTTTGAGATTATACATGACGGTATTTACACTGTGAGGACTGACTTTATCCACCTAGTTATACGGAAATGACAAATTACAACCTGAATTACCTTGGGACAAAATATCAGAGTCGAGGCAAAGGCACCTTAGCTAACTAAAGAAGGAACAGAAAGAAAACAAGCAGTCCAACCCTCAAGATTATGCTTTTTGGGTATGTACCGCATCAATTTATGTTTGTTGTGAGTTTATCATCACATTTAGTAGGTTAATTTTTAGGCTATACCAGCCAGTCTTTTGGTATTATTCATGAAAGATATTTCCATAGGCTACAAAATAAATAGCACAGCCAACAAATTCGACAAGCTATTCCTTTAAAACCTGAAAAGTACAAATAGTTTTCAAATTCTTGAGAATAAACTTAAACAATTTGTAGCTTTAAATACTTCATAAGAAAATAAATTAGTCTTTTTTCATTTGTTTGCAAATATATTGATAGTCTCTGGTGGCTGTTCTTTAGCTTTTTTCTAGGGTAAAGAACAGGCAGGGATTACCACAGTATTATAAATTACACAGAAAGGTAAAAACAAAAGGAAGTCTAAGCAGGCTATGACGCCAGATCTCTGCCTGATTTGGCACCATTTCTTAAAAACAGAAATGGCACTATTGTGGGGAAATACTTACCACAGTAAATCGTTAGATGCCCCAGGCTTATATGTAAAAATATATTGGCTATATCTCATGATTTCCCCAAACTCAGTATTATGGAAAAAATAGTGGCACTAGTGAGACAATGGGAACACAAAAAGTGCCTTTGGTTGTGTTTTCAGTTTACCATTCTCCAAACACTTCAATATGACTTGGCCAGCTTTTAAGTTCAAAGGGTGCACATTATGAAGAAAATGAATATATGATAAGGAAACCACCATATGCCTAGAACATTCATCTAAGCTTTAATTTTAAGAAAAACTAATAAATTAGTGATTTTGACATTCAATGTTCCAGTAGGAAAAGAAAATTAGCACAAGAAACAGATAAAGAGTAACAATTGCTTATGATGAAAATGTTTTGCAGGGAATTGAAACAGGCAAACTTTGGAATTACAACTTTGATTTAGCTTTTTTTATAACTTGTCCTATGCTTGCTTTGAATTCATTTATCACTTAGAATATGCTCAAAGAAACTCAAAGTTCAACAATTAATAATTGAGTAAAAAAATAAAGAAGAATTAATTGCAGTTGTGATAAACCGTACACATTAAAATTTGAAAAAGATTCATATATTTATATTCATATATTTATTTGATACTATTAGACTAATAGTTTACACATCCATTATTGTAAGTAGGAAGAAAGATTATATAAGTCATGAATCAAGGTTAAATTTGTGATTGTATCATGACATATAATTTTATGATTTCAGTAAGTTCATATAAATAGGAAAACATTTTTTGTTAGAAGGAGAATGTATTAATATTAAATTTCAAAACTTAAGAAATGTTAACACATTTTTCATATCTCATTGGTAAACCAGAATTTATTAAGAGCAGAACATCTGACTTAAAGTTAATGATTTGTCTTGACAAAAGAGCTTGAGTCAATTTGCTAATTAACAGCATCTCTGCTGTGTACTGAAAGGGCATTAGATTAGGAGTAGAGAAGCTTAGATATTAATTTGGTTCTGCCATCAACTATCTGAGTAATCTGAGCAAGTTCATGGATGTTTTAATTTCTTTATGAAGAAAATTTAATTTCTTTATGAAAAGAATTATCTAGGCTGAGCAGATCCAGAAGAACCAGAGTCTGGAATCTCTTTCTCTTACTAAGGAAGAGTTGTGTCGTGTCCAAATCAGAGATTAATTTCAATTGATCTTATTTCATACTGCAGCTATGGAAACACTACCTAGTACTAATTTTGATCAAACAAGAGCATCAGATGACAGTTAATACTCATTATACATTAAGAGTTTGTTAGCAAGTATCAGTGATCTGTTATACTATTTATTTTTTGAACATTTATTTGAAAAGTGGAATCACTCAGTCCTTCCATGAATACTTATTATTTATATAATATGCACCAAGTATAATGCTAGACTCCAGAGAGATGCAGAATGACTCAGACTTTCAAAATATCAAACTTTGCTTGAATTCTTAAATAAAAAGAAAGTTGGTACTAAAAAATGAAACAAATCATGATGAAGTACAGGTTTCCTTTCCTGTGTCAAGTACAGTGAATTCTCTCAGTGTGTAACATTGTTGTTTGCTTATTGGAAAAGAATGAATAATTGAGAAATAAATCATCTTTTTGGCATTGCCCTTTTATCTTTATCCTGTTCAAGTACCTTATTCCAGGGAACACTTACAAAACAACAAATGTCACTTGGCATTTTGCTATAAAATATCAGAAGTGTTTTCAGCTCTCAGTATAGAAAATAAGTTTATAGTCTCAGGAACTGTAATTAATTATCGCTGTTTTTGCAATAATTTAAAATAGGCATATCAGTGAAGAGAGCTTATGACATTCAACTGATCTCATTTATTACCATGTACACTTCTAGCATCTCTATAATTAATGGCCTCTCAGTATCTTGTTAGCAACACCATTTTTTATAACTTTAATTCAACTAGCTTGAAGATAAATCTTTGGGGACTCAGCTTAAAACATAGTAAGCTAGCTTTTAGGTGAGCCACATTTTTTTCATCATTCATTTTAACTCAGTTGAAATTTTAAAACTTAAAAGAAATCTGCCCTCAGTGTAAGTATTGTCATGTATCATCTCAAAGACCAAATTTTCATATATCGTGGGCTATGAAGTATTTTACAATGGATAGATACCTTTAGTAAGTAATATAGATCATGTGTCAGACACTAAGCCATTTACCTACTTTTTCATTGACTTCACACAGATTTTGAGGTCCTATTATGTGTCATTACTACGTAAGGCAGTACGACTATAATGATGAGAACAGACACAAGATGTCTACTTCATGGCCTTCCTAGTTCATAGGGAAATACATTAATATAAATAAATATAAAATTACAACTATTATAAAAAATAAGTACATGCTACTCTGAGAAA
Organism: Equus asinus; assembly: GCF_041296235.1. NCBI lineage: Eukaryota > Metazoa > Chordata > Mammalia > Perissodactyla > Equidae > Equus > Equus asinus. Next base: position 56,529,586 of record NC_091794.1, read on the forward strand.
ACCTTACCTCACGTTGCATTTGCAATTATGTAAGTAAGATGTGTTATTACATTTTGCAGATGAAAAGGCACGGCAATTTACTTAATATCTATACACCTAAATTCTCAAAAATAAATAAACCCAAGATTCGAACAGAAGGAATATATAATGCCAAAGCTAGAGCTCATAAGCAGTAAATCATACTGGCTTTAAGATCTTCCACAGTTGTGAAAAATGACATTAACATTTGTTCATACCATTCAGGAACAGGCTCAGATGCAAATGAATGACATTTACTTCAACATAGGTTAAGATAAGGGTTTGGTCCCCAACAATAATTTTAATTATCAGTGAGATATAGATAGATAGATAGATAGATAGATAGTTAGATAGATAGATATCTGCAGTTCTTACATGGAACTATAGTTAGCTATAAAAAGTAAGTTAAACTTAGTTATCCTTCTCAAGCCTTTTTCTAACAAATCAAATGAGAATATCCAACCATTTGAGAATGCCATCAGTGGTAAATACTAATTTGTTTTTGTTACTTTAGTGAAAGTATATCTATCAAATTGTCAGAGACTATTTACATTCAGACATCAGTGTAATGTCATCACAATGACATCTAAGACTATCTAAAAAATATATTTTTTCTACTTTCTTTTACTATATCGCAAAAATAAAATTGGATGCTTTTTTTCCCCAGCCATTTGCAGGGAATGCATGACTTAAGGTATAGGTAACGCCATGTGGCATATATGAAATTCACTATTGGTGAGAGGTGTAATTTCAAAATAATTCACACCGAAGTCCCAAAAGGTAGATGCTCTGAGTGGCTGGGTTGTTTTGCAATCTAGTTGATTCTCACACATGCAGCTCAGTGTGGCATATTCCTGGGCAAGTCACAGCAGCGATTTAATTATTGAACAAAGGTCGGCAATTCTCCTGAGCCCTGAGTGACACCATCGAGGCCTGTTTGACATGCATGTCTGTCAAAGCATATTGACAAAGACATGGTGTGACAGCATAAAAGCATCCTCGTTGCCTTGTCTTGTACCAAACTATCACAAATTCCACTTTTCATCTAGAAAGTGAAAATAGCACCTTCTCCTAAAGTGAGGTTGTAAAAGAAAATACATGGAGAGCATTAACACCGTACCTGACACACTTTCTTTTCTCTTTTTCCTCTTATTCAAACATTTTCTTCCTTCCTAGCGTCTGTCTCATATGTTGAAAGTATGCCCTACTGCAGCTACAATTAGAGGTTCTTTACATGGAAAGACCATAACTGGTTGAACTCATGCTGTTGGACATCATTTTACCAACTTCTAACCAAATAAGTCAAATAATCTTTAATATATTTAAACATCTGATAATGGTCCAAAAATTTGTGGAAAAGTGCCTTCATAGACAAAAAAACTTGTAACTATGGAACCATGGAAATGAAAAATGGGATGGAATTACCACAGTATTAGAAATAGTAATAGATCAGTATAACAGGTTATTCCACAAGAAATGTTAGTATATAAGAAGCAACTAGTAACCAAATAAACTTGGCTTTTCAATACATTAGGAAAAGAATGCTGTGTTTACAAGTAGTGCTAGTACTAGAGATAATGCGTCTGAAAGAAAGCAGTAAACGAAATCCTTCCTAATACCACATACAATTATTTTAGACTACGTAAATTAAAATTTTTTTAAAGATTTTATTTTTTCCTTTTTCTCCCCAAAGCCCCCCGGGACGTAGTTGTTTATTCTTCGTTGTGGGTCCTTCTAGTTGTCATATTTGGGACGCTGCCTTAGCGTGGTTTGATGAGCAGTGCCATGTCCGCACCCAGGATTCGAACCAACGAAACACTGGGCCGCCTGCAGCGGAGCGCGTGAACTTAACCACTCGGCCACGGGGCCAGCCCCCGTAAATTAAAATTTTAAACATAAAAATAAAGTATTTTAGAACAGAACTTAGGGCTACATCCAATCAAGAAACCCAGAAACAACTAAAGAAGCAAAGTAGACTTAACTATGAATTTTAAGAAGCTAAAAGATTAATAATGGCCTGGGGAAACACGGGCAACATACATAAGAAATATAGAGTTAACATTAAAATGCAGAAAGTTTATGGGGCCTACCAGTGGCATAATGGTTAAGTTTGCACATTCCACTTCACCGGCCCAGGGTTCACAGGTTCAGATCCCAGGTGCAGACCTGTACACCACTTAGCAAGCCGTGCTGTGGCAGGCGTCCCACATATAAAGTGGAGGAAGATGGGCATGGATGTTAGCTCAGGGCCAATCTTCCTCAAAAATAAATAATGCAGCAAGTTTATGCTAATTGATTTAAAAAATAAAAATAGAAATATTCCAACATAAAAATCTGCAAAGAATCAATAAACATTTGAAAACAAGCTGAAATGCCCAGTAGCCAGGGCAATACAAAGTAACAGTGCAGTGATATATCAATTTTTCACCCAGGAGATTTAAAAGGAAGAAATATTATACATTGGTGATACATTAATCGTGCATTTTTGAATTTCCACTGCTGTTTGAAATTTAACACAGCAATATCTTTTAAAATTGTAAGTGTGTGTCCCCTTTGATCTAACAATACTACTTTTAAGAAATAGAAATAAAAGAATATATACATAAATTTGTAACAAATATGTATTATCACAGGATTATTTCTAATAGTGAAAAAAAGAATACAAATATCCTTCAATTGACCTGTTATTCAGTGATTAAATAAAATACTTTAAAATCATTTACTTAAAAAAATTAAATCAACTGAATTTGATGGATGGATAGAAGGAAGTCCATGATACATTAATGAATAAGAAAGCCAGCTTGCAAAAAAAAGTATAATGAGTGATCTTTGTTTTTATAAAAATAATTCATGAGAAAATATAGCATGAATATATGTTTGTATGTATTTATGCTTACATATTTCGTATGTGAGCATGAAGAAAAACAGTAGAAGCTATTGATTAGGGCATCAACATTGTTAAATTTTGAAGACAGAAAGTAGAGAATGGAAAGGAGAAAGAGGAGACTTAATTTTTTTAAAAATATATATCTTTTTATCATTTAAGTGGTTGCATTGAGTCTCTGCCAATTCCGTCCATACTTTTAAATTATTTATCAATCACTCATTCTGAAGCAACCTGCATACTAAATATTTTTGTAGGTTTTCCATAATACACAAAGATCATAAAATACCATCTTTTCTTCCTAAAGTGTTTATATTTGGGCAATTGCTTAAATATCATCCCAGGATTTCAGAAGACAGAAAATTTATTTCAGCTAAAACCAGAAAATTTGCATGGATGAAAAACTTTTAAAAGACATGAAAAGAAAAATACTTTTTGGTAATATAAGAGAAGCTTTATTTGAACTTCTGGGTAGAGATGGTAAAAAGACATACACACATACTTAGACACACACACACACACAAAGCTGAATCACAGATAATCCCTCCTTCAACACTGAGGAAATATAAAGAAAATCTTAAAAAAAACAGGAACATTCAGAGGAAACTACAGAAGGAACCCTCATGCCGTAAATAATGGGAAATACAGTAAGGAGAAAAAAAACAAAAGGAAAGAAAAAGAAAGAAAAAATTCAAGCATGATTCATTGTCTGCTGGTTCTATTCTTCTCCCTTCACACCAGATGGAAAAAGAGGGCATCAATAAAATCCTAATATCTCTCACTTAATATCATCTAATTTCCAGAAAAACAAACTGTGACAACCACTACAGATGGTCAGAATCTCAGCAGAAGAGGAAAAATTGCAAGAGATTGCTATTTTTAAAGGCTCACTATTGAAACGAGACAGCTCTCCAAAACTCAGGAGACATTCTCCATAATGACAGAATGAAATGCAAGTGGGTGAAGTGAATTCTGATTGACATGTGTGATGGCACCTCTTACATGGCAACAAAGCCCATCAAAGTTGTACTGTTCTTCAACACTCTCTCTTCAACCACAAAGTAAATACAACAGTACTCATTACTCAAACTAGTTAAAAGAGGAATAAAAACAATTCTCAGATGAAGTGGGATTGGTGTTAACAATAATTTACTAGTACTAACTAATAACAAATTAAATTATTGGATAGTGCTGCCAATTGAAGCATATTCGACTTGAAAAAAGATGGCATGGGAAATTTTGCAGACTACAGGAAAATAAGTGAAAGACAGAAACATAGTAGGCAAAAAAAAAAAACATGCTGGTCTGGAATAAAATATAGACAGTAATAGCAATACATTTTCTCAAAATGCAATGTGGGAATAATTTAATATGAAAATAAATTGAGTAACTGGAAAACTCAGAGATAATACGATAATACAGATTGGGTGGGAAGGCGAGATGGGAGGGCTAAGAAAATCAGACCTACACTATTAAAGGAATAATTGTCAACGTCTTTTACTCAAAAACCACCAGGGATACAATCATAGTTGAACACAGTTGATATCGATGCATTTCAATGATGGAGATCTCACACCATGGGGAACCATAGGCTGTCTCCTTAAGAAGATGTTAGAAAGAACTCTTTATAGGATTTGAGCTTGTGTTAGGTATTTTGGGAAAGGCTTCAGGGAGGTAAGACTTTACCCTGGGCTGGATGCTGTCAGAAAGCAGGGTAATTCTATGATATCTTAACAATTCTTACCAGAAAGAATGAAATGAGACTAACTATGTAACTGGAAGGAAGCAACAGTCATTTATCTTAAGTAGGATAGGAAAACATTTCCCCATTTTTATTGTATGGATAACGTTCATGTTTTGTTTGCATTCAGACACAATTACAGATTAGTCCTGACTTTGTGTTGACCCATTATTGTCAGAGTGACCTTGTCTGATGTTGGTGTTCTGTGAAATTGTTTGGGTTCAACAGGAGAAGATGAAGGCCAAGTTGTGATACATGGCCAGCTCCTAGAAATTTCAAGCCCTGAACAATAATGCCAGTCAGTTCCAGGCTGTCAGAAACTGTTTTTCCTTTTCCTTTTCTTCTTTTACTTGGTTTTCTAGAGCAGTTTTAGATTCACAGAAAAATTGAGTGGCAAGTACAGAGAGTTCTCATATTTGCCCTGTCCCCACCCATGCACTATTGACATCCCACAGGACAGTGATAAATTTGTTAAAGTTGGTGAACCCACGTTGACATATCATTGTCACTCAAAGTCCATAGTTTACATTAAGGCTCACTTTTGGAGTTGTGCATTCTATGGGTTTTGACAAACATATCATGATGTGGGTTGACATTATAGTATCAAACAGAACAGTTTCACTGAGCTAAAGATCCTCTGCTCTCTACCTATTCATCTCTCCCTTCCCCCTAACCTTGGGCAAACACTGAACTTTTTACTGTCTCCACAGTTATGCCTTTTCCAAGGTGTCATACATTTAGAATCATACAGTATATAGCTCTTCAGATTTGTCTTCTTTTACTTAGTAATATGCATTTAAGTTTCCTCCATGTCTTTTTAGGGCTGGATAGCTCTTTTCTTTTTAGTGTTGAATAACATTCCATTGTCAGATGTACCACAGTTTGTTTACCCATTCACCTACTGAAGGACATTTTGGTGGCTTCCAAGTTTTGGCAATTAGGAATAAAGCTGCTGTAAACATCCATGTGCAGTTTTGGTGTGAACAGAAGTTTTCAATTCATTTGGGTAAGTACCAAGGAGTGTGATTGCTGGATCGTAAGGTAAGAGTATGTTTAGTTTTATAAGACACTGCTGAATTGTCCTCCAGAGTGGCATTTTTCATTTTCATCAGCAATGAATAAGAGTTCTTGTTGCTCCACATCCTCACCAGGATTTGGTGTTGTCAGTGTTTTGGATTTTGGCCATTCTAATAGGTGTGTAGTGTTGTCACATTACTGTTTTAATTTTCAATTTCCTAATGACATTATATTGCACATCTTTTCATATGCTTATTTGTTGTCTGGATATCTTCTTTGGTGAGGTATCTCTTCAGTCTTTTTAGTCAGGCTATTTGTTTCTTATTGTTGAGTTGTAAATTTCTTTGTATACGTTCAATAACAGTCCTTTATTACTTGTCTTTTGCAAATATTTTCTCCCAGTCTATGACTTATCCTCTAATTTTTTGACAATGTCTTTCTCAGTTCAAAAGTTTTTAATTTGAACTCCAGCTTATCAATTTGTTCTTTCATGGGTTGTGCCTTTGATGTTATATCAAAAAAGTCAAACCTTATCCAGTGTCACCTAGATTTTTCTCGTATGTATTCTTCTAGGAGTTTTGTAGTTTTGTGTTTTACGTTTAGGTCTATGATCCATTTTCAGTTAATTTCTGTGAATGAAATAAAGTCTGTATCTAGACTCATTTTTTTTTGTATGTGGATGTCCAGTTGTTCCAGCATCAGTTGTTGAAAAGCTATCTTTGCTCCATTGGATTGCCTTTGCTCCTTTGTCAAAGATCAATTGATTATATTTATGTGGGCCTGTTCCTGGGCTCCTTATTCTGTTCCATTGATCTATTTGTCTGTTCTTTTGCCAGACCCGCACTATCTTGATTACTGTAGCTGTTTAGAGAATCTTGAAGTTGAGTATTGTCAACCATCTGACTTTGTTCCTCTCCTTCAATATTGTGTTGGCTATTCTGAGTCTTTTGCCCCTACACATAAACTTTAGAATTAGTTTGTCGATATCCACAAAATATATATGGTATAGCTCCTGAAGGTAAAACTCATAAAGGCATGTGGGCACCACTATGACTGGGTCCCCCGGAATCTTCAACTCTCGGAGTTGTTTCCATTGAGCCTCCAGCAATCTGCCAATTACAGTTCAGGTCTTCTTACTTTGGCACTGCTTTCCATGGAAGTTTCTGTTCATAGATTTCTACTCCAGTAAGTTGTGATTCTCTGTATTTATTTCCTCTGTCTCTCAAATTTGGGAGGCAGCAGTTTAGCCTTGTGACCTCTCTTCTCTGACAGATCTAAGAAGAACTGTTCAGCCTTTTAGATTTTGTTAGGACCTGGTGACAACTTTCAAGTTCTTGACATGCTAGACTGGAAACTAAAAGTCCATTTTCTATTTTCCATAATAAGAAAAATTAGAAACTACAGATAGGAGAATAGCTATGGCTGGAAAGTCAACTACTGACTTAGAAAAAAGTCTAGATAAAATAACAGTAAAAGACGGAGTGAAACAATTAGAAAAAAGATGATAATTTGTGAAAACAATTGGCTTCCATGAAATAGAGAATAGAAAATAAAGGCAAAACATATTCAAAATATAATAGCTGAAAATATCTCTGAAATAAAAGAAAATCTGAATATTCAGATTGAAATGGAGCATCAAGTTATTAAAGGAAATCAATAATTGATTACAATAATGATTGGGAAGATTGGGGGAGGGGCGAAGGAGACTCGGTGGCTTACATCTCAGAGAAGTAACTTTGCAGACATTTGTAGAATTTCCTAAGATTTCAGAAGTAATGAAAACTTGACCTCAGAATATGATACCCATTCATGCTGTTATTAACCAGTAAAAACAAACGATAAATTTTCTCACCCATGAAAGAACTCTAGTAATGTAACCCTGGTGAGCTCTTCTGGCATAACACAAAACAAAATAAAGCAAAAGAAATAGCAACATGACCAAAAATCAACTTGATGAAATCCAGCCAAGTAATAAGTGAATAAATAAGCTATTAAATTTTAGTAAAGTTAAATGTATTAATTTTCCTGTGCAAATAATCTTTCTAGCTTTTTAACCATTAAGAGACTATCATTTCATAGATGTCTCCAAGCCATTGTTTACCTTCTCTTATTTTATTATTATGGCTGTGTTACGTGTAAGTATGTGACCATGCACTCGAATTTAATACAAAAAAATGAATAATTTCAAAAATTTATGAACTTCAGGTTAATATTCCTTTAGTATAAAAGATAATAGTATTTAAACTTTCCAGTTAAGGCAAAGATAATTATTCCATGTTACAATTGATTTCATTGTAGAGCTTCTTTTAAATCAGGTTCATGAAGACTGTTTCTTGAGATCTTTCATTGTAAGAATGTTCGAATATCCTCACTAAGCCGGATTAACCATGTAACTAGTTATAGTTTTCAGAGATCAAAAGTTATTTTTAAAAATCTTCTAGACCTTGCCCCACTAACTATAGCGTCAAGTCAAATGGAGAATTAGTGGTGAGTTGTGATGATTTTCCCCTCTGAGGACTTGCCTTTTTTGCCTGCCTATCTGACTGCCTAACACTCTCCATGTGTGCTGAGATAAATGTTGAGAAAATGTTCAGCTAACATTAACAATGTTATTTTTTATGGGTGGTTTTGCATGTATTTGCAATGTTTTCTTTCCTTTATAGCACAAATATTTGTTAAAGTATATATTTTTAAATGAAATAAAGGTTGTTTTAAAGGGGGAAGAACAGTATGGAACATGGAGAGAAACAGATGCAGTGGAAAGCACAGAACATGTTTGGGGAGAATGCACGTAAAGATGAAGGCAGTTGTGGTATAAACTGAAGAAAGTCTTCTATGCCGAGACGAAGAGTTTAAACTTGGCCAGTTAGACAAAGAGGAATTATTAGAAGGTTTTGCATAGAGTAATAGAGTAAGATGTGTTCAAGAGAATTCATACACCCAGCATGGTCAGGGGAAATACTTCAGGTACAGAGACAAGTAAGAGACAGTTGAAACAGAAGAAAAATCAGTTTCTTTCTGTAGTTGATATGAAATAGGTAATGAGTCCTGTGGTGAAGGAATGATAAGGCTTTTGGATTTTGGTTTTATGTTCCTTTATTCTTCTAGCAACTTCCTGACATGAATGCTATATGGAGAATACTGAAGCAGCTGGAAAGTCCTAAGGTCATATTCAGGATTGACAAAACATTTGCCATCTGTGATTTGTCCTCCGTCTGTAGCTCCAAATCAAGTAGCCTAAAAAAGCTTTGCAACTTTTGTAGCAAATCATGTAACCTATGATAAAGAAAAGATGCTAAAACAGCACTTCAGAAGCTGTCTTTTTAGATATTTTAACTGGAAAATAACCAGTGTCAATGTCTGAAGATGGTGTGTCTTAACTCATGGCTGGAAAACTAAGTAAGAATCATTCTTTACTATAAGTTCCATATGGTGTTTGAAATTTTCTTCAGTATATCTGTGAAGTACTAAAATTTTAAAAAGAAAATCACTCCAATACTTTACCTAACACCAATGTAATGTCTAGAAAATTCACAAATGCCAAAAATATTGCAGAGCTGTTTCCGTCTTGAGAACCTGAATCCTGCTCTAGACCAGGGCTTCAGGATTGTTTCTTACAACAATATTTTCTGGTCAGAGCAACTTATAACCTAATTTTTTTTTACAGAATAGTAAAATACTAAATGGCTGCCTACCAAATGGCTGCCTTATAGGGGAGGGGTTGTAGGAGATGAGTGAGACTATGTTTAATTTTCCATGAAAATAAGAACAATCTTGCATCTTTTTGTACTTTCTGCTGAGTTTAATTTTCTATTTTCTTCACCTTGTATAAAAATGCATTGTCTGGGCCTGCCCAGTGGTGCAGCGGTCAAGTTCGCATGTTCCACTTCAGCGGCCCAGGGTTCACCGGTTCAGATCCCGGGTGCAGACATGGCACCACTTGTGTCCCATGTATAAAGTAGGGGAAGATGGGCATGGATGTTAGCTCAGGGCCAGTCTTCCTCAGCAAAAATAGGAGGATTGGTAGTAGTTAGCTCAGGGCTAATCTTCCTCAAAAAAAAAAAAAAGAAAATGCATCATCTGATAAAACAGTGAAGTGGGCTAGGATTTAAGGATTGCATCTTTTAGTCTCATTTTTTTTCTAATAACATGTCAATTCTTCATTTATATAACAAAAGTGATGAGCTAAAGTGCAGTTCTAAAAATATGACATTATGATTCTTTATTAGTATATTAAAATGTTATATAAATATGCAAGGAAACAATTACTTACCTTATTTTTCATAATACCCTTTAAAGCAATGATTTATTTGATTGCCTTAAAAAAATATAACTAAAACTCTACATCCTACATCTTATAACCAAATGACCTTTTAAAAGCAGATAGAATTGAGCTGAAATGCTACAAACAAATTCCAGATATAGTCCAACAATACAATCCAACCTCAATGCGACAATGAAATCCCATCCTAAAAATCACTCCCTTCACTTTAGAATCCATATATTTAGGATCAGACTGTGCTCAAGCCTAGAAACACAGTGGTTTATACCACTAATTTAGAAGGCGAAATATACTTGCTTTTACTCCCAATCTTTCTTCCAATTTTAATGCCTACTGGATAATTATTTTTCCTATGTAATTTTTTAAACATCAACCATTTATTCAGCTCAGGATTCATTGCTTGAGTATCTAGAATGTAAATGTGCAGTAAGTGATAAGAAAAAATTAGGGTAACATCATTAAGACCTTATCAAGGGAATATAACCAAACAAACAAATACTTTCACCTCTCCAATTGTAATGTCAATGGCTGTCTTCCAGACAAAAACAAAAGATGGAAAGTTGTGTGCTTTTTTCATAAACACATCGAGATTTATGCCCACAAATCACTAATGAAGGGTTTTTTAAGAACAATGAGGACCAAAAGGAGAAATAAGTAGGTTCAGTTAAATTTTTAAATTTGGCGGCCATATAATTTTAGTAAGAGCATCTTAATATCTGCATTCCACTGTTTTTTTCCTCCTCCTCTCTTCTACCTATCACAAGTATGCATATTCTTCAAAGACCAGCTCAAATGCCATCTCCAACATGGAAACTTCCCAATCACTGTCTCAGCTCAAACAAGAGCTAACCTCTATTTTAGCTAATCATGTGTATGTTCACTGTCACATCTATGTCAAACATATTATACGGTTGGTATTTTTAAGCAGTAGGTCTTGGAGTAGTGCTTGAACACCATATTAGTGATTGACATTTTGAAAATACAAAGTAGTGAAGTGGCCAATTATTGAGTAGCTCCTACTTGCTTTTTAATTTTGAATTCTAAAAACAACTTTCCATAATGGGTGTTAGAACCCTTGAATAGTTTGCTCAAGGTGATACAAGTCAACTAGGAGTTGAATTTAGGAAATTCCGTCTCCAAATCTCATGCTCTCTCTAGAAATATATTTTCTCTTATTCTGAATAAAACAAAATAAAATAGACCATCTCAAAAGAGTCTTTATACTCATTCCGATCATAATTTAATACTGTTCTTATAAATTACCTGATTGATAGCAATAGGCTATTTTCAAGTTTTACTTGAATACAATAAAAACTTTATAGCCCCCTGCAGACTCAATAGAATATAAATGCCAATACAGCCTCCGGGTAGGCTTACTTGGCAGTAAAACTTGACATATCTATGGGTAAACCAGAAATTCTACTGAGTCAAACAGGAATAGAATATATTAGATACGGAAATCTTCTCCTAAAACAACTGTGTCAATGGATAGCAAATGATAGGAAGGAAACGCAAATTGTGCCCTCTTTTTCTAACCAATGTCACCGTTAGTATATGGTACTTGTATGCTTCTCATTGTTGGTCGTAGACCACATGACGGACTTAAAATGTTGGATTTTTCCTCCTAGTAACCTGACCTAGAGTTAGCATAAGCTGACAATAGGTGAAGGATTGTGCATGAATGGCCTTAGGATCAGAGGGTCCAGGATCATCATTAACATGCTTAACTATATTAAAGGGATATTCCACTTGGTTTGTTTTTTCTTTAAAAAAATTATTTTTAAGTAGCTAAATTCAAACTCTAAGTCATGGTTTAAAGAACAGCACACTCCTTGCTATTTTATCCAATAATTCCCAGTTCCATATTATTCTTTTCTCTTATTTTTAATTATTTTACTAAGTGAATAATTAAATATTTCTCTTTTATCATATTGATGAAACCTCAGAACTCTTGGATGAAAGGTTCTTGTAACTTTCTTCACAACGATAGATCTTTAACTTTTTCATAGGTACTCATAAATTAATTCACATATTTATTCATCTTTCATTAACCAATTTCTTTACCTGCACCACATACATAAAGAGATGAATAAGACCTTCATAAGATCATAAGATCTTCATGAATAGATCTTACCCTTAAGGAGTTAATAGTCTATGGCTGTACTGTCAATATGGTAACCACTAGGACATGTGGAGATTGCGCACTTGAAATATAGCTACTTAGAAATGAGAGGTGCTGTAAGTGTAAAGTACACATCAGACTTCAAAGACTTGCAATTTTTAAAAAATATATAAATCATCTCAATACTTTTAACTGACTACATGTAGAAATTATTATATGTTGAATATGTAGGGTTAAATATCATATATTATTATATTAATTTCACGTGTTTCCTTTAATTTCTTAATAGTAGTGCTAGAAAATTTAAACTTACATTTTTGGCTTGTATTATATTCCTATGGAACTGCCCTGGCTTATAGAATCATAGACATAGCTTATAGACTTATGGGAATACATGTTCTAAATACGCATTAGGATATTAAATACATAAAAATATGTCAATTGGGACTTTAGAGTTTCGTCAAAGCTTCAAAGCTGAAGTGGATAAGGTACAAATGCACAAAATTCTAAATAGCAAAGTTAGACACGAAAATGCAGGGCTAGCTAAGAATAAGGCAAACAGGTTTATTAACTAACACAGTCTCCAAGGTATATCAAGCATGGTAAGGATTATTGACTAGGGTCAAGTAACTGTTATAAAGGAATTGCTAGTAGTGTAGGATGCTGCAGCATTTCCTCTTATTCTCACAAGAGAGAGGATGGGGATTACCCCTCCCCCACCGTACCTCAAAGAACATGAAAGAGGCACCAAGAGAACACTTCCTCAGGTTGTGGATGCTGCTAGAAGGGAAACACATCTTACTAACTGAAAGGATGCTGACTGAGCTCTTTAAACTCTTAGGCTTGGCTAGGGCAGCCACCAGAGCAGAAGTCTAGTGTGCTCTTGGGAGAGCCTTACATATACAGGTTGAGGGCGGCAGGCATACTTGTAATGACTTTTGTCTAGAATAGTCTGAAGACAGGAGGTTGCCTTGAGCAGCATGCAGAAAAAGAGAGGATGGCAATGGGAGCAAGCTGCACTCACGTGGTTGGTTGACTCATCTCCATATGGACAAGTAGATACCAAAAAAGCAGCTAGAATGGACATATTAAAGAGGATATTGCCCAAGGGAAACACCTATTTGGGCAAAAGGGGTCCCAGAAGTAAGAAGTTGTATAGGGTTCCACTACAGCATAACACCTGTGGGTTGATTAATATGAAGTCAGCCAGAGAGCATATCGCTATGTCAGGGGCAGTGAAAGCAGGGGACTTTACACAGTCTTTGAAAGAATGCACTAATAATCCCAGAGCAAGCCTTAGAACACCTGCTTTGAAGGGACTTCACCAGCTAAGACTGGAGAAGGTTTCTGCTGAGTGGAGAAATATCCCCCCTTATTCTTCTCACGCTGCGTTATCAGTCCAACTCACTTGAGCCGGAAGCTGCAGTGAGAGGCTGAGGACAGCAGTTAAATGGAAGAGGGAGAGCCCAAAATGGATCACACCATTCTTGTCTACTGCTTGCCCTGGAAAAGCAGATCAGGCTTGAAGTGAGGGTTCAAGGAGAAGACTGAAAATAAATGTGAGGACAAAGCTTTCATTTAGACTTGTCTTAAATTTTAATTCCTGAAAATGAAGTTGTTTTAATATCTGAAAGAAACGTTAAAAACATTAAAAGATCTACCCAAGATGTCAATGAGAGGGTGGGGAATCCGCATGTGATAAAGCAGGTTTGAAGTAGGTGGCCAGAAAAAGTAGAGTAATTCTCTGATCATGGTTCCCCACATCAGCCTATTCGGTACCTGTTAAGTGGGAAATGTGGTAATCTGTGAAGATAACTTATCAGAATAATTGACCAATAATTTTGAAACTTTCTTCTTATACAGATTAACTTTTCATACTGTCAAAGGAAAGAAACTCCTTATTTGACACTGCCTCAAAATGCTTTGTATAAAATTTATTAAATTTTAAATGTCACATCATCACAAACTATAAATCCTTACTTCTTTTAAGTAACAATAAGGAACCAGCTGTATCTACCTTACAATTTAAATCCCAAACCCAAGCTAACTAGACAACGTTTCAGACAAATATGTAGCAAGGTCAGTGGGGCTCTCCTTACAGGGGTTTGAGATGCAAAAGTTGTATTCGAGAGTATGTGGAGGGAGGCAAAGAAGTCTGTCCTAGGAATGGCTTAGATAGGACTGGAATAAACTCACCAAGAAATAAGGACTAGTCTCCTTCTGGGAGAAATTTATAGTTCAAGTCATTAACTCTTGAGGTGGCGTAAAAACACCCATGCCCAGTCCAGACCTCAGTGCCCATGTATCCACAAAGGACTAACAGAAATTAGCGAGACTGGAGAGGTTTTATGTCAGTAGCAGTAGCTATTTATCTCTGGTGAGGGAAGGCCATCAGAGCGATGTACAAGATTTATTAGAAGCAGGATTCAGTTCCAGGTGAAGAAAGAAACTGCACAGGCATGAGGAGAGCTCCAGGCAACATGCATGAATTTCTGGAACAAATTCCTGTTGAGGAAGCAGCACCCCAGGACAGACAATAAGTTAGACCAGAAAAAAAGAGGTGGAGTTAGGAGCAAAAACAGCAGTCTGCTTATAGGTATCTCACACATATATTTTTAACATTTTATTGAGTTGTAACATAAACTGAAAGTGCAAACACCATAAGTGTCAGACTGATAACTTTTCACAAATTAAACACACTTATGTAACTAGGACTCAGAACAAGAAACAGGTTATTATCAGGGCTCTAGATGCCTCCACAATGATCCCTTCCAGTCATGACAATCTCAAAAGATCCCATTATCCTGACCTCTAAAAGCATAAACTGGTTTTGCCCAAATTTTTTTTACTTTTATAAATCAAATTATAAGTGTGTATGCTTTTGCATCTGGCTACTCTGATTCAAGAGTATTTTGTAAGATTCATCCATATTTTTGTATGTAGTTGTGGGTCACTGATTCTTGTTGCTGAATAATATTCCATCAGGACAATATACCACAATTTATCCACTATTCTGTTAATGGGCCCTTGGGTAATTTCTAGTTTGGGGCAATTATGAGCAGTGCTGCTATAAACATCCTACCTCACGTCTTTCATTAAGCAGATTTACCTATTTCTTCTGGGTATATACCTTTCTGCATCATGAGGTATGCAATTCAGCTTCAGTAAATGCTGATTAAATTGTTTTCCCAAGTCATCATAATAATTTATACACTCACGAGAAAGTAGGAAATTTTTTTTTGCCATACATCTTCATCACGCTTTGCATTTTCTTTCTGTCTGATTTTGGCCATTCTGGTGGTATCACATTGGAAGTTTTGATTTGCATTTCTTAATGACTAATGAATTTGGACAAATTTTCATATCTTATTGGCTATTTGGATATTTTCACTCTTGTGTATTCAAATTTCATACCATTTATACTATTAGATTATTAGTCTTTTTTATTTGTTAGGAGTTCATATATTATGGATGAGCGTGTTTTTCAGAAATATGTATTGCAAATATTTTCTCCTCCGTGTGTTATTGTTACACACTATTGATGGTGCCTTTTGATTACAAAAGTTGTTAATCTTAATATAGTCCAACTTATCTTTATTCATTTGTAGTTAGTACTTTTTGTCTCCAGTTGAATAAATCTTGCGTACTTCAAAGTCACAAAGATGTTCTCGTGTAAATCGTTCTCTGAAATTTTTATACTTGTATCCCAGGTGTATTTAAATACTACATAAATTAACCCAGGGTGCTGAGGCAAAATGTTCTGTGTAAACCCCATTGCTTTGACTAGAAGGAGCTCCTCATATCCCACCAGACCAGGCAGGGCTCTAGGTTCCGAATCAAGACAGGGTCATGCCTACTCAAAGAAGGGACTTTTCAAACATTGATCTGAGTTTGGGAGCTCTGGACTATGAATTTTGAAGAAAAGAAACAAGCTGCTTTCGTTACACTTACTGTCTAATTATGATCTGAGAAGATGTATGAGAGTAATATGGGGGAAATTTGCAATAAATGTCAAAATAACTCTCTGGTTGTTACAATAGCCTGATTTCCATAAAATGACATCAAGCTGTTTCAGGCTCATTCGTGGCCTGAGGCACAAGCTATTAGCATCAGGGTATAACAACCTTCTTCTCCTCTTACATTTTGAGACAGTTATTTAAATCCTCCATGTAGAGGAATTCAGGGAGGTATAGACAAATCTGAAAATGCTTAATGTATATTTCAATGAGTTAGACACTAAGACAATCAGTGGTTGCTTGTTACAGATCAGTAGTTTGATATACTGATAGAATTAAAGGTAATCCATATTTGGACGTATATCTCAATCTACCTTAATTATTTCGTTTTCTTCCAAAATCTGCAAGGTCTAGCTTTAACTCTTTTCTGGCCATTTATCATCCCAATCATAGTTCCAGGAACTATGACCACAGGAGATATTCTAAGATTTGCAGCTATAGGCTGGGGCAGTTCATTCCCACTAATACGCTTTCATCATGTGAAAGTTCACAAAATTTATAACCGATTGATGCTCGAAGGCCTTGATACACCTTAGGGAAGCCAAATTGTTACACAACCCAGACTGCCAAGCTCTATATATTTAATAGTTTTGACAGAAAAAAAAAGAATTTTAAATATTTGTTCATACTCACCTAAGATCAATGAATTTTCCCAATGAATAGACATGAGGGAAAAAAGTGAAAAAAAAATCAGCAGTTGGCTTAAATTCATTAATTCTTCATTAGGCTCAAGAAATCTGTATTTTACAAAGTTTAGTAAGTAATACATGGAAGACAATGTATTTTATACGTAGCTAAGACATGTGCACTCTCTATCACTGTCACTTATTACTTTTGTTATTCATCTTAATTTAAAATGGCATTTAATGTCTCAGCAATATTTATAATGGAGAACATCTGTATTATTTCATAAAATGCACAGTGTTCACAGCTGTTCACAGCACTGCCTGCAGCTGTGAGACAGTGTACCTAGTAAGGCCTGGGCTTCCTATTTTATCTATGAGAAAAAAAATAGGAAGCCCAGATGGTCCGTATCAATTACGCCATAAGAAGTGTTGGCTGGTCCTCTCCATCTCAGTAGGGCTTCTGTGGATCTCAGTTCTGTCAGGATCTGATACAATGGTTGTGGACAAGTCCCTTTATCTCCATAAGTCTCATTTTCCTTATTAGCAGAATGAGGATGTCAGTTTTCATTCTGCATTTTGCAAAGACCTGAGTTTTCATGGGGCTGTAGAAAAGCCGTGCTGGGGCAGGCTGGGAGTGGGAGCAATTAAGACAAGCAGACAGAGCTCCAGAAATTTCTGCCCCTCCTTCATATGTTGGTGTTCTAGGAAAATACTTACGAGAATGAAATATTACTCTTTGAAACTCTAGGCATGATTAATGCCCCTTTAATTTCTAATGATCTTTGGATCCCTACTATGAAGAAAAGGCAGTTATTGTAAAATGCTTGAAAACTCTTACTTCAGTCTTAGCCAGAACTGAGATTTGATCACAGCTCTTCTATTCAATCAGTGTTAAGGGGGAAAACAAAATCTGCCCCTCTCTTCATCACTTCATCTATAAAAAAGAGGATTATAATAGTTAATGCCTCATAAGGTTGCTGTGAATAGTAAATTAAGTACTCAGTACAGATCTTAGCAAATAGGTGCACAAAAGGTACCCTCAGTGCTCTTCACTTTTGTCACACACAGTGTGAACTCTCTGGATCAAATACAGTAATAAGATCAAAGTGAACCTGATTTTGTTATTCATTATAGCATTTTTTTTAACAACAAGACATCAAAAGCTACATTCAAAACCACAAGGACTATGTATTGGTTTCCTAGGGTGGCCATAACAAACCAGCACAAGCTAGTTATCTTTGAACATGGACAGTTATTCCTCACAGTTCTGGAGTCTACAAGGTTGAAATCCAGGTGTCTGCTTGGTCATGCTCCCTCTGAAGACTCCAGGAAAGAATCCTTCCTTACCTCTTCCTATCTTCTGGTTGTTGCCAGCAATCCTTGGCACTTCTTGCCTTGTCTCTTTCTGCCTTCATCTTCAGAAGGCCTGTGTCTGTCTTTACCTCTATCACACTCTCCTTTCTCTTAAAAAGATACCATTCATTGGATTTAGGGTCCATCTATATACCAATATGACCTTGTCTTAACTAGATTATATCTTCAAAGACTCAATTTCAAAATAAGTTCACATTCACAGGCACCAAGGATTAGGACTTCAATATTATTTTTTTGGAGGACACAATTCAATACACAATAGGCTCTGTGAAGATACAGACATTGAAATTAAAATGCTAATTAATCTAATGGAAGTGGGCATCCTCCGAAAATAATTAGGCATCAATAAAAGGAAGTTGAAGAAGTCTTGACATAATATGGAACATACATAAATATATTGAGAGTGTGCCTTTTTAGCGTATAGAAAACTCAATCACTTATAATGTCCTACAAAACTCTTCCCCATATTTATTATTAGTTCAATGTAATTATAATCAAAATAACAAAAGGATTTTGAATATGCATGTAGACTTGCCAAGCTAATTCTATGACTTACAGGATACAACAAAGGGTCAAGAAGAGCCAAGTCAATTTAGAAGGAAAGGAATATGTTTGTAGAACTTGAACTACTATATAATGAGACATCATTAAGCTATCATAACTATGACATTGTAGCATTGAGATAAACAGATGAATGTACCTAATTTACTAGTGTAGAAACAGATCCAAATATACACGAAAACGTTGATTGTGACAGATACGATATTATAGATCAGTGGTGAAAATTTAAATGGTGCTTTAAATATTGCTTATTCATAAAATAGAAAAAAAAATGGATCTCTATTTATGCAACAAACAACTCCAGACAGATTAGAAAATTAAATGTAGAAAGTAAACTTTAATACTTTTAAAAGACATGTGGGAAATTATTTCTATGATATTTGGGTAGGCAAAGTTTCTCAAGACATTCTAAATTCTAAAAATGACAAATATTAAAGAAAAAGATTGATAAAATTGATCGTATTAAAGTTGAAGTCTTCTGAATGATAAAGCATAAAAAAATGAAGGGGTAAGTCAAAGCATTGGGAAAAGCAAAAAGTTAGAAAATGTCTTATATGCGTGAATAGGAAAAGAGACAAACATTTTGTAGTTTATTGAAAAAATTGAATTCTATATGACAGTGAAAATAAATGAGCTGTAAACATAATAATGAGTTAAAAAGTCAACTTGCAGATAAGTTTAAACAACACCATCCCATTTATATGGATCTTAAAAGGATAAAACAATACTCCAGAATGAGTAAAAGTCAAGATAGTGGGTATTTCCAGAAAGGAGAGGAATAAGAATAATATGTGTTTGGATAATAATAGGGGTTAGATTGTGTTAGAATATGTATTTCTTCAGATGAGTAGTGGTACATGAATATTACTGTATTATTTTTTATACCTTTTGTATCTATAGCTTTTCACAATATTTTAAAAATCGTATAAAATAAAATTCAGCCTCTTATTCCTTTCTTATCTTAAATCACAAAGATGTATTTTAGACATCTGAATACATTATACATTAAATTTGGTGAGGAGGAGTTTCTGAGAAGATAGCAGCACATTTTTTTTTTCGATCACCTGTATCTCTCCATTTAAAGACAGATAGAAGAACAAGGATAACAAAATAAAATTCCATACACAACAACAAAAACAAAGCTGGGTGACTAGGTTCCCCTTAGCTTCAAAATACAATCAGATGATGACAACCCCTGACAACAGCAGGAATTGTGTTGTTCCCACAATTGTGCAAGAGGAAGCAATGGAACATCTGACAACTGAGAGTTCCAAAAGAGCTAAGAGGCGCTCACGGTAAAGCCTGGATTACCACGGTGAGAACGGTGGCTGTTGGGGGAGGAGTGTCACACATTGCAATAGAGTGCCACTAAGGTTTATAGGACCCCAAGCAGTCTGATCTCATGATTCTAAAATGTCACCAGCAAACTTCATAACAAAACCACACAGTGGAGATAAATTGCTGGGAACTGAATCCAAATTGAGAGCAATTATACAGTAGGGAACAGAAACAAAGAAGGTACAGATGAAAGGGTCGGGGGAGGAAATAGCTAGGAGAGCTCAGAAAGTAAACCGCTATATTTTTTAAAACTGCATTAAAATAATGCTAGAAAGAGCACCGTGACGTTCAAAGAACTATCCTGCGTCATGCCTCCTCTAAAATGCCAGGTAATTCATTGCTTGTAAAACTTGACAACTGAAAGGATTGGGTCAAATTCATTACAGTTGTTAAAAGAGAATATGCTGAGCTATCAAGATATTTCAATAAATCCTTAGTAATAATATTTTAAAAATTGACTCAATAAAAAATAAATTTTTAACATGGAAAAGGCATTCTTTTGGTTTTCTATCAATTAATTGCTACCCAATACAAAAGATACACTTCATGAAGGCTGCCAGGGGCAGAGGGTTGGAACACTTTTCACCTGGCTCTCCCAGTTTATTTCATGGGCTCACTGAATGAATACTAACATAAACCATGGAATTCTATACTGTGTTTGAACATAGTAAACACTTATAATCTCTCTTTATTAGCCATTTCCACATTTTTCACAGTTGGTTTGTGGTATCTATTCTTTATTTTATCAAGTAATAATGACGATGATAATAACATTTGATGTATATTAAGCACATATTTTACGCCAGGCATTGTTATAAGTGTTTTATACACACTAACTTTTCACAACTCTTTGATTAAAGTGCTTTGGTTAAGACCCCCACTTTAGAGACAACAAAACTGTGACCTAGAAAATTAACTAATTTGTACAAAGGCACACAGTGGATAGGAAATGAAGACAGAATTCACACTGGGATAGACCAAACCTAAAGCCTGCAATTTAACTACTGCAAAGTACCACCCCCACGGAACAAGCCTTCCAGATACCGAAATAAGAAGTTCTAAACCTCAGAATCTCAAATTACACGAAGTTATAGCATACAAAAACTTTCATTTAAAATTACACATTACGACCTAGAAATTTTCCTTCTAAATAAAGCACCTTTATACATTTGGGTTATTTCAGTCTTCGTTCTTGCTTTTCATTTGTTTTTGGAGAGATTATGATATAGCTTCTGAAAAAGAAATTTATGTTTTCCAATTTAAACTTGATTTTTTTTTCTAAAGGAAGTATACTAGAAAGACATTCTTAAATGGAATTTTTAGAGGTGAGTCTGTAAGCCTCTGGAACATTCCACAGAAAACCAGTAGATTAAAAACATCATCTCCCCCTCTCTTCCACTTCCTTCAATTATAAATCTGAAAAGCTTATAAACTTTCCAAAATTCTATTGCTTGTCTAGAGGTCAGACTGAAATTTAGAGAGGAATAGGGTTGCCAGGATTAGAAAATAAAAATACAGTATGCCCAGTTAAATTTTAATTTCAGATAAACCACAAATAATATTGTACTGTATTTTATCTGGCAATGCAGAAGAAGAGACATAGAAAAGGTGAAATAAAAGAGGCATCTCAATTAACATTATGGATTATTTTGAAATATTTGTCAGTTAAAATAGGTCACCAGCAATTAACACAGCTCCAGCAGACAGGCCCCATGACTCACTTCCCACTGCCGGGCATCTCCTAACAGAAACAAATTAAGCTGGGGACCAGTTTGGCAGCTTGTGGTGGTCAGCTCCACAAAGGGCATAAAGTATCATTGGACAGTAAGTATAGGAGTAGAAATGTGATAATATGGAGACAAACCCATGTGCCAGAACTCTGCTCAGAGAGGAAATCATATGATTAGAAGGAATAATCTGAGATGCTGAGTTAGATCCCATGGATTTTGTTAAACCCTTGCAGGACATTTGGTCCTGTCCAAAATGACCATAAGACGTTGGGTCCATGCCAAAATGTCCTTGACATTTGGTCCTGTCTAAAATGTCCATGAGCATCTTTGGTCCATGCCAAATGGTTTTTAACACACCAAATATCAAGAACCTTTTGGCGTGGACCCAATGCCTCTAAGGACATTTTGTGCAGGACCAACTATGACGAAATATCAAGGACCTTTCAGAGTGGACCTGATGTCTTAAGGATGTTTTGGACAAGACCAAATGTCTGCTAATCTGTTAAACTGCCTTCTAAAGAAGGTCAGTGTGGTAAGCATCATTGCTTTCTTTCCTTCTTTCTCTCTCTCTCTCATGTTTCTTTCTTTTCTTAATAGAATAAGAAAGTTTGGAAAAGTGCCAAATTGCTTAGTATATAGAAAAACTCAAGCTCGTCAAGAATGTTCATTCTTTTTTATCTCTCTCATTCTACTGCTCAATGGCTCCACTAAATTAACATTGAAAAGACTAAGAGCATTGGTTTGAACGGATGCCAAATATTATCAGCCTAGTCCACCAACTCTGGGCCCATTTGGTATACATAGTGGTGTGCTGGTAAGTTGATTGTGGGAAAGGAGGAGAGGGGGTTGATTTCTGGCAGGTACCAACTTCCATGGTGTAAATACTACCACCATGTAAAATTCAAGCTCCCAAAGCTGACTTGCTAAATTCCTAAACTTTTTTGTTTTTTTGGCTGAAGAAGATTAGCTCTGAGCTAATAGCTGTTGCCAGTCTTCCTCTTTTATTTGCTTGA
The DNA here is from genome assembly GCF_041296235.1 of Equus asinus. NCBI lineage: Eukaryota > Metazoa > Chordata > Mammalia > Perissodactyla > Equidae > Equus > Equus asinus. Next base: position 56,552,308 of record NC_091794.1, read on the forward strand.
GGAAGATTAGCCCAGAGCTAACATCTGTGCTAATCTCCCTCTACTTTATATGTGGGTCACTCTCACAGCATGGCTGACAGTGGTGTAGCTCTGCACCCTGGATCCAAACCTGTGAACCTGGGCTGCCAAAGTGGAGCATGCTTAACTTAAGGACTATACCAGGGGGCTGACCCTGTTAAATTTCCAAATATTTAATAATCAGCTCTTACAAGGTTAAAAGAGCAGCTTCAGGACAACATGTCCACATCACATTCTATTTCAGATTAAAACTACATGAATGTGCTCAAGGACCCTTTCCAGAAACACATGACATCCAGGAGTTATAGACCAATGTGGCAGAACTCATAGACTGAATAACCAATTCCTTGAAACCAGGAAGGGAGGAAGGGAAGAAGAAAGGGATGTACAAATGCAGCTAACTTAAATAGTTCAGAAATGGATAAGCACCACACTTGTGAGTGTTTACAGAGACGCCTTCAAGTGTCTTCTTTTTTTCTTTAAAGATTGGCACCTAGGCTAACAACTGTTGCCAATCTTCCTTTTTTGTTTTTTTTTTTAAGGATTTTTTTTTCTGCTTTATTTCCCAAACCCCCCAGTACATAGTTGTATATCCTAGTTGCAGGTCCTTCTAGTTGTGGGATGTGGGACGCCGCCTCAACATGGCCTGACGAGAGGTGCCATGTCCGCGCCCAGGATCGGAACCCTGGGCCACCAAAGTGGAGCGCGTGAACTTAACCACTCGGTGACCGAGCCGGCCCCTCAAGTGTCTTCTTAATATTCACATCTCTCGTGAGAACTTCCATGATCACTTCTTAATATTCTGGAAGGTTCTCTTCTCTGTTCTGACAGGAATATATAGTATGGTTCAACAATCAGTAAACAGTCAAAAAAGTTATTAAAATTGATTGCTGCTATCTCTCATGATGGACTATAAGCTCTCTGAAGTCAGGGACAAGTCCTACTCTTATCTGTATTGCCGAATCTTTCAAAGTCTCTAGTATATTGTAGATGATCAATAAAATAAAGCTTGGTAGAATTGAGAATTAAAAATCCTTAAGCTGTTTAGAAAAATAGTTGGTACTTATAAGGTTTTTATCTCATCACTTCAATTTTAATTCTTCCAAAGAAAAAGAGAGCATTAATGATCCTTATCAGAATGTCAAGTAAACTGAGTTTTGTGCTCCTCTTTATTGCTCTCCATTCCAAATGTTGATAGAATTTCCTTGTTTGAAGGTGAACAAAGCTTTATTCAATTATCTCTCTGGTGAACTGTCAGCATCAGAGCCCCTGCAGTAACTTTAGTATATAGTGTCTGTGACTCGCTTAGACACCATTTCAACAGGAGTCATATCTTGTGCTGAAAGTGTCAAGTTCACCCACGCTGCTCTATTGCTTACAAGCGCAGCATGCAGTCGATACGAGTGGCCTGACCATGAAAGGCTGAGGAGCCCGTACTTCACCTCAGGCCTTATGCCTAACTAATGATGAGAATAAAAACATAGAAGCATAAATGATGAAGCTGTTGAATTTGTTTTAATATCATTCTACAAAGTAATGACACTTCCATTAAAATCAAACGTGTTGTCTTCATTTTTAAAGTTCACACAAAAATTTTATTTTGCTAAGGAATAAACTAAGGTAAAACCGAGGTTGAAGAACTTTGGATCATGCCACAGCCATTTTTGAAATATTTTTTCAAGCAACTTTTATGAGATAGTGATGTGTTAGTGGCTTCAGCATATGCCATTGAACTGCATTTAAAATGAAGGTAACAACAATCCCCTGCTTAAGCTGGGGCTATTAGGGAAGGTGTCTCAAAAGACCAGATCATGAAACGCAATCGTTTAGTCTCCAGAAGCTACAGGTTAAGAACCAGCATGAGATAAAAAACAAAACCCCAAATATTTACCTACTTAGACTTTATACATATAACATGTAGAAAAGTTTTGTATACAATTTATTTTCTAAACCGAAGCTTATGACATAACTAGTCTATGCAAAGTGGAAACATTTCCCCATTGTTTTAATTGAATATAAATATGATTGTCAAAATAGCTTCTAGGCAAATAAAATTACACGAATGGCATCACACTGTATTGATAAGAGAGCCAAAAGCAACAACATGTGTCAAATCAGATACCTGGTATAAGTGGTTTATTATTAGCTCTATTGTTTCTATTTGATATTTTGAATTATTATACAAGTAGTTTAATAATACTTTCATGAAAGTCTAGACATCTAGAAATTCCAGATAATTAAGAGCTAACCCAGCTTAAATATTGAACCGCACAGAGAAGATGCATGATTCAGAAACCAAAAGCAGTACTAATTTCCAAAGATGACTTTAAAGCAATGCTGATGATCATAGAAATTACTTTTGTACAGCAAAGAGAAATTAAATACGAATACAAACTTCTTATTTTAGAAATTTGACATTTTTATTGAAAGGCATTAATATTGAATCACTGGTTACATAGTCTTTATTAGAATTGAACATGTTTATGAAATTTTCCTTTCTATTTAATCTAACCTTACTTTGACAAAGTTATCCTTTGTAGTTTTCCTTAATATTTTTCTCAGTAACTCTATTAAATATCTACTTAGGATACTAAATAACATTGAACCTGATTTTTTAGTCAGTTTTCTTGTTATTTAGGGTCTTGGAGTCAGAGAATCAGAACATGTCAGAGTGGGAGGAATTCTAGGAATCAAATTGCCCAACATCTATCTGCACAGTAAAAGTTGCCAGAATTGTTATAATTTGAAGATTCATAACCATGATTTAGGAATCATACTGCATTAAAAATCTGAATATAAATTTCACATAAAGTATAATATGTATCTTTAATCAACTGTCCAGCAAATTGGGTGAGTAGTTTAAATTTAGCTGATGTTGTAAGATTGCTTTTCAAAAACACTGTAATATTATACACTAACACCAGCAACATATGAAGGCCCTTCTCTCCACACGTTTGCTAATAAAAATTGCTATTTTATAGTTATTTTCAGTTTTATTTTTGTATGAAGTGACTACTTGTTTTTATCATGATCTTCCTTTTCTAATCTCTTTGAATTTAAACAAACTCGTAATTCCATGTAAAACTCTGCACCAAACCAGTAGATTCATAGTTTTTGAGCATTTACTTATTTATTGATTCATTCACAAAAATATTTTGAGTTCCTAATACGTGATATCTCCATAATCAAAACAAACAAAAATCCCTGTCCTTATGCCCTCTTGGAATGTTAGAGAGTTAAGAGACAAAATATAAATAAATAATATATGTATAGATATAGAACACAGATAGATGTAGAGATAGAGTCAGTAATAAGTATTGATGAAAAGATAAGGCAAGTGATTGACATATACAATTTTAAATAGGATAATCAGAGAAGGCATCATGGAGAATATGACTTTTGAGCAAACATCTGAAAGGGGATAGGGAGGGATATTTGAGATTGAAAGAAAAACTGATGCAAAGGTGTTATGTAAGGACCATGTTCAGTTGGAAGAATGGTGAGGATGTCAACAGAAAAAAATCACAGAGATGAAGTTAAGAAATGAGAAGGGCAGATCATGGGGAGCCTGGAGGTCATAAGAGTTTGATTTTGCTCTGATTCTCATGGGAAGCCATTGGAGAGTTTTGAGGAGAGGCGTGTTATGATTTGACCTATGTATAAAAGGAGATCATTCTGCCTAAGGTACTTGGAATAAACTATAAGGGGATAGGGGCAGACGCAAGGAGACAAGTTATAATATAAGGGAAAAATAACAGTGTTTCAGAACTTCATGGTATCAGAAAAGATGATGACAAGTGGTTGGATTTTGAATATATTTGAAAGAGAATGTCAACAGGTTTGCTGAGGGGATGTATAAGAGAAAAAGAATAGTCAAGGACAACTATAAGATTTTTTGACCTGGGAATCTGAAAGGACAGACTATACACTTATTGAGATGGAGAGGATGACCAAAGGAGGTGGTTTGGAGCCGAAGAGCAGGAGTTTGATATTAGGTATAGTAAGTCCAAGATATCTTTTAGATATCCAAGTGGAAATATTGAGTAGACTATTAAATATGAAAATCTGGCATTATGCAGAAGCCAAGTCTGGATATATAAGTTTTGGAGTCATCAGCATATGGATGATACATAAGCCAAGAAAAATACACGAGATCAATCAAGGAAGTAAATGCACATAAAGAAAATAGTAAATTACCAAGCCTTGGTCATAGAAAAGTAAAGAGTTTTGTAAAATGAGAGGAGATGCAGCAGAAGACAATAAAAAGAGATAGCCAGATCAGAAGGAGGAAAACCAAGAGCATGTGGGATCCTGGAAACCAAATGCAGAGAGGAGTGCATGGGCTCAGCTGTGTCAAACAGTCCTAATGCATAAGATGAAATGGAATAGATTCTCACATTTAGCAAATGAAGGACCTTCATGTCCTGGCCAATAGCAGCTTTCACAGAGTACTGGAGACAAAAGCCTATCTAGAATTGGTTCAGAACAGAATGGGAGGAGAAGAATTAAAACTTTTTTGTGAAATTCTGATATAAAGATATCATCAGAGAAATGAACGTGGCTTGAGGAGATTATAAGATGAAGAGAATCTTGTTTTGTTATTAAGATGGTAGCAATAACAGCATGCTAGTTTGTAAGAGGGAGTGACTCAAAAGAGAAGGCAAAATTGAAGACGTAAGTGAAAGTGGAAGAATCGGACACAACAGCTAAGACAACGCCTTTGCAGAGTTTTGATGCAAATGAACCAGATTACCATCGCTCTCTGGTTCCTGTGTAAAGCACACCAGCGAAGTCTGTGGCACATTGAACACAACATTTCTCTGTAGACAGCATATCTGCACAATTTGGCCACAAGTTCAACTACAAGATTACAAAGAGTCAATGGCTTTGTTCCAACATCTACTTATGCCAACTGTACTTATTATTATTATGGAAGTTAGTTCCCAATTATGCGAAGAAATGGAATATGAATGTTTACAGAAAACTACCTTTAGTGTAAACTGTGTTGAATTCTTTGGAAAAACTAGACCAAGATGAGTTACAAAAGGAAAAAGGAAATGTTGTAATGTTACATATAGTAAAACTGTTTAAAAAAAAAGAGGAGGCATTCATAAAAATGTAAAAGGAATTTGCACTTAGATTCCTTTGAAAGTGTCGGGTTTTTTTTCCTTAAAAGAAACTGAAACTTTAGTGTTATGAAATACATTGTGGGATTGGTTTATGAAGAAAAGTGGCTTGCATACAAAGAGCACACTTTCAAAGAGAAGCATGGAATTATCTCAAAAGACTGAACAAAGCGATTTATTTTTTATTCAGTTAACCTCATTTATCTTAGGTTACAATAAAATGTTTCAGGTATGTTTGAATTATTTTGTGTGGCTGTCCATTTAAAGAAAATTTTAATTAATTGTCCACTAACAGTCTCAATCAATTTAGATGAAAGTATTTCTATGTACGTCTCAAGATCTGTGCAATGCACCTAAAATGGTAGTGGAGAGCAGGTTTAAAGACTTATCTGTATATATTATAAAATAAAATTTTAAGAAAATGAATAAGAAGTATGAATTTCTAAAATGCATTTAAAATAAACTTCAAAACCAATCTGAAAAATACAATTAACTCAAAATAAAAATGGGGAAAGGAGATTAAAGGGCAAATTACAGACGAAAACTAAATGCTGAATAAACATGAGAAACTCATTACGTGCTCAGACTCACTGTTAATTAGGGAAATGCAAAAGAAACAAGATATATTCGATTCCTCAACATCAGTGTGGTTAAATGAAAATGCTAATGACACCTAGTGTTGGTGAGGATGCGAGGAAACAGGAGCTTTCACATCCTGCTGGGGGAGAATAAACAGACGCACTCCCTTTGGAGACATTTCCAGCAGCGTGTAGGTGTCCAGGTAGTTCCACATTTAATCTGTCTCTGAGGAGATGCAGTCAAGCTTAGCTGGTGCACCACTGCAGACAAGAGTGAAATTTTATTACTAGGGGAAGGTATACATAAATTGTGGTAAACTCGCATGAGGATATATTATACAAAAGTTAAAAGGCATGGATTCAAAAGATTAAATGTGTGGCATCTCTTTGTAAAAAAAATTGTAAAGTAAAGAATATAAAATAGTAAGAGGAGGAAGAAAGGAGAAGTAAGGAAAAAGAGAAGAGAAGATTATATTTTTTTCTTTAGGACTATCATTTTTAAGTTTTAACATGAAAGTCTCTTATTTTGCCCTCTGGCTTTATTTCTTTATATATATATATATACATATGTGTATATACGCACACACTTACTGTATATATATATATTAGTATATATGTGCATATATCTTAATATATACATAGATATATATATGTATTTTTTGACTCAAAAAAATTGAAGTCTCATATGCACTCATCTACAGTTTCATTTCTTTTTTTTTTTAAAAGATTGGCACCTGGGCTAACAACTGTTGCCAATCTTCTTTTTTTTTTTTTTAAGGATTGGCACCTTTTTTTTTTTCTGCTTTGTCTCCCCAAACCCCCTGTACACAGTTGCATATCTTAGCTGCATGTCCTTCTAGTTGTGGGATGTGGGACGCCGCCTCAACGTGGCCTGAGGAGCAGTGCCATGTCCACACCCATGATCCAACCCTGGGCCGCCGCAGCGGAGCCCGCGAACTTAACCACTCGGCCACGGAGCCGGCCCCTTCAGTTTCATTTCTTCATTAACACCCCTGAAAAAACTACCATAATGAATTTAACATGGATCCTTCCAGTTCTGACTTTATATTTTTGCCAGACATAAATATATTCGTAAACAATATATAAAGAATTTTTGTGAGTATATTTCTGTGTCTAATCTTAGTAGTCCATTTTCCTAGTTAGCATTATATTTTTTCTATTAATGTAGAATATTTTCTTCCATTTTAACTGACAGACACTGTCCAGAATATGAATATCTGATATTCTAGATTCCCTCACTGATGAACATTCAGGTTGTTCCTAATTTTTTGCTGGCAAATTGTTAACTAGAACCCTCTTCTGGTGCCAAATGTGGAAGTCTTCTTGCTCTCAGAGCTTCCAGTTTATGTGCAGTGTCTGTTCGGTGGTCAGAATTGCTCTATAATGACGTTCCATATTAACCTCATTTTACAAATTAGGAAATAGGCTCAGAGAAATTAAATAATTTCCCAAGATCATCATGGTGATATGTGAGGAGCCAATATTTGTACACAGGTCTAGGTCATTCAAGAAATGGTGTTCTAATCAAAGCATTGTATAATATATACCCAATTCACAGAATTAGGTTGCTGTGTGAATTATTTTCCCATGTTTTCACAAAGCAAATATTTTTTTCCCTGAACATAAATTTATAGTAATGATGATGAATACCATTCCCTAAATAAGCTAAAATCCAACTGATAAAAGGTTTCATTTACAAAAGGAGATAATTTTTAAAATATTTTTACTTGGTTTAAATGCTTCAGTTACAAAGAAAGATATATTTTCCCATAAAAATGACAGACTATTAATAAATCAGTTTAAGACAATCAAATGATACAGAAATAAACTCATGGGATTGTGACTGGGTGAAAGAAACTCAAGTTTATCACCTTCGGGTCACAAATTTGAATCTTTGCAAACCTAATGTTGATGGAAAATCACTATCTTCTGACAGCCTTGTGACTGTATTTTTTCTTAAATCATAAAACAATAAGAATCAGAATTTTCATCTCTGCAAAAGAACAGCTTAGATTGCAAAATAAAAGATAAAGTGATGGTCAAATTCCTTGCTCTCAAAATCAGAGAAAAAAATTGTTTACAATTAATGAAAGTTCCATATTTGAACAGTAGAAAAAAATGTTCAGGATGTGTACATACGTTGGCAGGGAGTTGAGGAGGATGAAAAGAAATCTTGTACAACAATGAAAACAGGAAAAAGTTATGTTCACATGGGTAGAGACTGCTGAAAACCTGCAAATCTTCCATTTGAACTTTTGCCAATAGCCGTAGGTTCCCTCACACTTCCACCAAATTCACTTCCATCAGAAAAATAAACAGGATGCTGCATGTCTACTGTTGTTTTCATAGAGTAAATTTAGCTACTAATTTCATGCATATATATTCTTAGGGATTGTTTATTATTTAAAAAGTCAGATAAATGGTGGTGAGCATTGTCAAACTAAAAAATTTAAAATATTATCAAAATGGAACATTTTAATGTCAACAGTTTCAGCTGGCCCTAAGATACCAATGCAGGTTTTCCTGTAGGGAAAGCTCACTTCCTTTCTAAATCACTCTGCTTTTCAAATGTATATAAAAATTTTGAAAAATTAAGGCATATTTAAAAATGTTTCATTCATATAGAATTGGTATTTACAAAAAGTAATTGTCCTCATAAGTGCTACTCATCAGGGCAAAAACAAGGAGAATATATTTGCTATGCAGACAACCAAATAAATAATTTATATAGCAAATAAGTCAGTCATGCAAATCTATAAGAAATAAAGCAGTAGAAAAGGTAAAATAAACACATAGATATTCCACAGAGGAGAAAATATGAATGGCCAATAAATACAAGATGACCAATATCATTAGAATTCAGAGCAATGTCATTTAAAAGGACAATAAGAAATCATTGCGAATCCACCAGGTTGGAAAAATTAAAATGTTAGACAATGACAAGATCAGTCCAGGATATAGAGCACCAGAAACTCCCATTCGTTGCAGGTGGTTGAGAAACTTGATATAGTCACTTTGGAAAACATTTTCACATTATCAATAAAACTTAGTAAGATCATACCCTGAGCCAGCAAATCTACATCAAGTGTATAACCTGGAGAACTCTTGTCCTTGTTAACCAAAGACCTGTACAAGAATAACCGTAACAGCAGTGCTTGTAGTAACAAGAAATTGGAAGCAAATGAAATGTGTATCAAAAGGAGAATGGGAGAATGAATAGTGGTGTATCCATAAATAGAATACTGTGAAGCAGTAAAAGTAAATGGGGAACTTCCTGTTCATTATCATGATGACATCTCAAAACTATAATGTTGAGTGATAAAATAAGTCTCAGGGGAATATGTCCTATACATGTGATACTGTTTACATTAAGTTCCAAAACTTGCAAAATTAACAAGATGTGTTTTACTAATAAATACACACGTAGTGAACTATGAAGTAAATCAAGGGTATGATACAACATTTGAATTAGTGATCATCCTTGGATGAAAAGTGTGGGATCTGATTGTGAACTGCTACACAGAGACTTTCAAAAGTCTTGGTGATATCACTATCCTGTTTCTTAATCACTTTCAAAAACAAATATATAACTGAATGAATGAATATTTGCACAAATGAATGAATGAAACCAGAAGATGTAATGCTGTCACTGATCAATTCTGTGACGTCAGTGAAGTCATTCCACCTTTCTACCTATAATTATTCATTGATTAAATGAGGAGATTATATGAGATCATATACAAGAGTGTCTTATGTTCTAATATTCTTGATTCCACATGATAATTTATGTGATATAACCCTATTTTGGCAAGTGTGGGGAACGTATCTACAAATGACTTCCGAGTAGAGACTTAACCTTTCAGGATTTTCTACATCTATTAAGCCTTTAATTAATCTTTTCTCTGAAAAAATAAATCCCTAATGAGACACATTTAATTCATTCCACTTCTATAAACAAAGATTAAGAAATGTTAAAACAATTGATTTATGTGTGAGTTAATATAATACCACATCTACAGATACCAAATATTGTGGTCATTGGTGTAAGCATTGAGAAATTTGCAAGCACTATGTCCAGATGAAGTGTAAAGAGTAATGAAATCTTCATATTCATAATCAAATTTCTACCATGAAGAAATAAAAATCCTTATTTCATCATACTCACTTAAAGTTTACTTTGCTCTCTGGAAGTTATCCCGTATCTTGTTGAAACGCTTTAATGCCAATTTTAAGTCTTAAGTGAAAGATCCATTATCACAATTTTGCAGGTGTATTAGCTTCAATTCAATACACAGATCATAATAAACATTGGTTTGAAGGCCAATTACTGAAGTGGATTAGTTTCTTTATCCAGGAGGGTGAGTTAATATTTCAAATAGATGCCGAACATAGTTTCCTTTTAACTTCCCCTCCTTTTCATAAAATTTTTTGGCACTAAAGTTGAAAATATCCAGTTTTGAATCCGCACATGGCATCTAATTCTCGTGCACAGCAGAAAGATATGTCACTAATCAGGAAAGCAGATATATGACTACTGCTCAAACATTCCCTTTGCCTTTTAAAGGAAAGACAGTTTCATTTGATAAATGACACAAGGAATCAGAAGGAAAGGTTGAATGCCTGAAGGTAGAATATCTCTATGCTCATCGTAGAATGGAATAGGACCAATAATTCTGTCAGTGCTGTTGGCTCAGCCTCCCTCTCTCTGTACCTCACGGATTTTAATTGACAGCAGTTCTGAGGCCACCACTTCTACTGTGATCAAGGAACAGTGGGCAAGACGTGGGCAAGACATGGCCAACTGAAACAAAGAAATGCCTTCCTGGGATTGCATATTGTATGTATTCATAGGGGCCTTGGCCCAAGCCAATTCTTTATGGAGAGAGTTTCCCCTTTTTCGCCCCTCAAATTAAAAGCAAATTCTTTGTTTTAAAATTCAACCCTCATAAGTTATTGATCAAGATCTAAAGAATAATAATTATGGAATATCTAACAGAAATGATTAACTCATATATCACATAAAACAGCTCATTAAGCCGTTTTTGATAAGTAAAACCCACCTCATCTTTGCTTTTCTCTCTGTCTGAATAAATACCTCCACAGAAGAGATGATGCACATAACCGTAAATTTATTCTACTCTTACTCAAAGTTTTTCATGTTTCTTGGAAATAGATTACAAGGAGGAAGGGCATATATAGATAGTGGATGGGAGCTGAGAAGAGATTACCCAAATATGAAAATGCCTTGCAGATTTTTCTCTGGCCAGTACAATAAGTCGTGATTGAGGCTTATAATTTTACTAAGCTTAAACAGAACAAGTTCTAAAAATTTACCAACTACTATATGGTATATTTGATTTTTTATTCTTCAGCAAGCAGAAGCAACATTTCCTATGATGTAATTTAAACATTTGCACACTATATCCTCTTTATAATAGTATCTTTTCAATGTATATTAGCATATTTAATTTCCAAAAATAATTTGGAAAATAGACAGAGTAATTCACATTTCACAAATGACAAACTAGGGTTGATACAGTTGAAGTTCCATAGCAGTAAATGGCAGAGCTGGGATGTGCATTCTGTCTCCAAAATAATTTTTTTTCTAGTTGCCAGCACTTCAAATCCAGCAAGCTCAATATGCAGTCTTATCAATTAAAACCATCTCAAACTCCAAGATTAAATAAAATGTAAGGTAATTATAGTTTCAAAATACAGATGGATGGAACTGTGTTACACATGTAACATAATAAAAATATAGTTATTTCTTTCTAATCTCTCTTCTAAGCCCCCTAGTACCGAGTGGAGGAAAGGGCTCTAATTGAACAAGCTTTAAATTTGTGAATCAGCATCTCCAGGTTTTAAGGGTCTCTCTTTAAGGATTGATTCTTTTGGGTACAAATGTAGACACATTAAACTCCATAATAGAACTTCCTTCCCATGATGTTCTTTGGGTGCCAGAGAAAGTATCTAAACCTATGTGCACTGGGCAGTATGTACACGGAGTGTTGGGGTCCACGTGTTATTCTCTAGCTGTTAGTAGAAGTGAGTGAAAGTAAAGATGGGTGCCCTGGACGGGGCCCTCCATACCATGATCCCTCTCCGCATGCCTTTTGATGTTTAATGTCATCTACTACTAATCTCCTGCCTTACCATTGCTCCTGGTCATCAAGATTGAGCCTGAGAAGATCCTCTGAATGACCTCTCTCGAATAGAAGTCCAACCAATAATTCCACTCTCCTCTCCAGGGCACACAGGAAGGTCTGGATCCCTGTGCACAAGATCTGGCAAACCGAGAGCTTACAGCCAGTCACTTCACACCACTGCTACTCTATCCTTCCTTTCTTATCAGACATGGCCACCTGCAGGGCTTCTCTCAGAGTCCCGATTCTAAAACTTGGTTGGTCATTAGAATCATCCAGGAGGCAAAAAGACAACACCAATCCTGTACCTACTCTCCAAGAGTAATTTAATCGGATTCTTTACCATCAGAAAAATTAAATCAGAATTTCAAGGAATGGAGCACAACATTGAATTTTTTTTTAATATTCTCTAGCTGAGAATATTAATGTGCAGCCAGGACCACTGTCCTAGAGGCCAGTAGCCTTCCCTGGGCTGCTTCCAGGGAGTCATGACATCAGCCTTTCCCACCCCAGGGTCTAGGACAGTCCCTGTCTGTCTATATGGTTCAGCCATGCCATAGCCCCCTTTCTCTGCTTTCCCACAGATTCTACCAGAGAAGGGAGAAACAGAAGACAATAGTGTGACCTATTCACTCTACACCTTGACCAAGCCTCAGACCTCAGCTTTAGCAATTACGCTTTAATAAAATACTATTTAGGAAACAAACAAACAAATACCGCCATATAAATTCTTATCAGAGCAAGTTAAAAGTCCTTTATAGGCATTTATTCACAAAATAAATTAAACAAATTATAAAAAATAACCACATAATTGGATTCAAAGTTCTTTGGTAAAAAAAAGTTAATCCCAGGCCCATCCTCAGAGTAAATTGCAATACAATGAATCTGATGGTGTAAGACATGGCCAACAGAGGAGTATTAGTGTGATTATGAAAAAATAAATAGTATATACCTGAGTATTTTCATGAAAAAAAATTTAAACCAGACTTTCTTATAAAATTATGTTAATTTATAATCTACTTTTCACACAAGAAAAGTATTTTAATATATGCTCCTTAAATCTGTTTGGTTTTCATAAGATAATGCTATGACTTTCTGTTCTGAATTTGTCATTCTTGAAAGTTCCTGTCCTAGACACAGGGCATTTCCTCTGGAGCATTCCACATGCATGTTAGGTGGCTGCCACTCCATCACTGCAACACTGGGGTTCCCTTTCAGGCTATTACCTTGAGGTTAAAGACAAAGTTTTCCACATATGCAACAGTATTTAAATATATTTTTCACGTTTCACCAACTTAAACACATTATTAACGCGTGTGTGTTGGGGGGGGGCGTGAATCTCTACTTGTATGTCTGGTTTACTTTGGTAAAACTTCAGGATTACTGAAAAAGATGCCTGAAAGGAAGCCATCTATGGCTTCCCTTGAGCTCTTTAGCAAGTCACTACAATGCTCCAAAAATACTTTAAAAATACTTTGCTCTGCTCGATCCAGCTCTATTAAACAGAGTTTTTTTTTTGGTCCAATTATCCAATTATCAAGCCCAGAAAATTTCCCAGCACTGTTAGCTTTAACCTTTCCACCCTGTTCCTCCACCAAGGACATATAGGTTAGGTCTCTTTTCCCATCCTTAGTTAGACTAGAGTGATCTCAAGGCTCAGAACTCACCTTGCAAGCAAGGTCAGTTTCTGGCTGCCAGAGGTTTTCATATGGACCCTCCTGCTCTGTTCTTCTTTTCTACTGTTATCTCTGCCTCCCCACATCTTCTTTTACTTGTAGAACATTAAACTTTTAGTGTAAAACTTGAAAAATTTCCCTGTTCTGCAATCCTTGTAGTTTTCCAAGCTGATACTACCATTAGTATTCAATTTTGCTATGTTTTAAAGAGGCGAAACTTTTCCTGTATCTCTGTTTTTCATCTATTTGATTATGAAATATGTGTATAACAATATATATAAAATGCATGCATGTATACATACACATATATACATGCATATTACATATAAATGTAAATATAAATAGATAAATGTGTGTATATACATATATATTATATGTAATGCTTCTCCACATCTGCTTTTATACAAGAGCAAATGTCGTATCATGATACAGAGGGAAAAAGGGACTAACTAAAATATGCATATTGCTTTTTTTTGTTGTATTTGGATTTTTCTATTAACCAGTTTATCTTTAGCTTCTCCATATCAATTTTAAAAAAAAGAGATAATATTCTTATGCTCCTGTCACCCTTTACCCAACAAAATCTTTGTAAAAACAAATACTAGCATTGTCAGTAACTTTATGCTGTTTGTAATTGAACTGAAAAAATGTTGGCATTTTGAGAGTTCAAGTTAGGAAAACAGGAGTTGTTCTGATTGATGGGTATAATGCTATGTATATATACTCTGTGTCCTCCAACAGCATTGCTGCTATTATTAAATAAAGAAAAAAGACAACTTAGGGCCAGGATGAAATTTTCCTGATTTTTTAGAATAGAATAGTTTCTTTTTTTCTAAATGAAAGCTAAGCTGTCAGCAAACAAAGATATGCCACTTGTGTCAGTATTTATGAGGATATTAAATTTCCTGTGAATTATCTATTATGGTATAAATTCTTCTCAAAATTTAATTTAATTGCAAATAACATTTTGCATTTTCCAAGTAGTTTATACTTTTTTGCTGTTAAAATTGAAAGTGATCAGAATTCTTTTCAATGATATCAAGATGGTTTTAACGCAATCTAAAGTCCCTATTTAGAATTAGGAACTTAAATCATCTGAGATTTACCTTTTCTAAAGGCATTAGTTTGATATTGTAAAATGCACTTGAAAGAAGATCAAGCGAAGTATATTATGAGGAAACTGACAGCATTTTATTATAGTCCTAACAACAGAAATTGTTCCTCTTTCCATCACCCTCTATTTTAGAATAAAATTAATGTATATAGAATGGAGAGGCTTGTTTATTTCATCAGTATAATATAATTTAGCTTCCCACATATTGCCACATATCTAACTAATTTGCACACAGCATAATATAATTTAGCTTCCCACATATTGCCACATATCTAACTAATTTGCACACAGTAATCTGGTGAATTGTATGATTTTAAAAGCAACACTCTTAAGTGTTTCTCTCTTTAAATGGAAGCGCCTTTCCATAGAATATTGTCTCTCCACTAATCTCCAGAGCTGATTATTAGAATGTATTTGTAATTTTATTAATTAAATACTCTTTAAGTATTATTCTTAAAGCTGACTTTGAAATGTTGCTTTAAATTTAATTGTGTACAATATATTGTAATGAGTTCACACTCTTCTTTAGATCCTCATTTCTTGTGTGTAGATGAAACAATCACTCTAGGATAATCTTCAAGAGACATTAAAACATAAACATATGGTCTTCCAAAAGAATCTAAATAACTTGGATCTTTCCATTTCCACAACTTTGTAAAGTCTTCTGTTATTGCTTCTGGGCTAAGCTCATTAATTACTTCCTGGTAGTAGTAAATCCAATATTTCAATTGCTAATTGCACCATCATTATGCATATATATGCTTTCACTTCATTGTTGACTCAGTAAAGATTTTGATAGAACAACACTGTGAAAAATTATCTTTTTTCATTACTGGCATAACATTCTATTTGCTTTTTGATCATTTTCTCTGCGGTTTTAAATTTTTTTTACCTTTCAGAAAACTGTTTAAGTGAATTGTTTCTACTGTTAGTCTGTTTATCAGCTAAATGTGATCTAAGTCCCTTGATACAAATGATATAACTACTCTACTCAATAGTGAAGTTTAAGGCCTTGGAATAATATCAGATAAATGTTTCAAATACTTAACTTGACAGAAGATGTTATGTTAGTCATACAAATTTTTATGCTTGATTTGAAAGAATCTAATTTACCAAGCTAAATGGTCCAGGACTCAAGTTTCTATCATTACAATCTTTATAATACTATTTATTCCATGACGGCACATATTATTTGTAACATAGATGTGCTTGTGTTTTGAAATAGCACTTAAGTGGTATTTATTGTGTATCTAACAATGTTCTAACCACTTTTTAAATAATAATTCACTTAATTCTTATTTTACAAATAAGGAAGACAAAGTAAACTGGAGATTAAATAACTTAGCCTAAATCACGTAGGTAGAGGGAAAATAGAACCAAGATTCAAATTCAGGCAAGCTAACTTGAGAGACCCCCTAAGCAGTTAAACACTATACTCTATTGTCTGAAAGAACTTTGTACACCAAAATGGGGCAAACCAGAACTGTCTGCTATTGTTCTCAATTAAATTTTAATTTAACGAGAGATTTCGGACTAGCCACATTGGATGATTTGGGGCCATACACCCAAGGGAGGGACCATCTGTGTTTTCCTTTCAGCAGTGGTGATTCTGTTGTGGCAGTTGTCTCTCCACTGCTTAATATATTTGGACTTCTTGACATCCCCTGGGTGGGGTGGGCCAGATTTATTTCTTATTTACTCTTCACTTGAGGGTACAGATGTTATCATGCTATTTTTTGAGGAGAGACTCTCCTATCAGACTCCCTGCACTACATGAGCCCTCGGTTTTTCCTCCCATGCTCCAGTTTCTGTGAAGCTATGAAATGTGAACCTCAAGCTCATTTTGGCAAATGCCCTGAATTTTGAAAGCCAGCTTCAGAGCTCTGCTTAATTCTCTGGCCACCCACTTTAATTTTGGGAATGAAAACTCCTTACTTTGTTGACTGCTCATCCAAGCATTTACGGTTAAAAGAATTTTATCCAAGATATTAGTTGTTTGCAGTGGAGAACTCGATCTGTGTCCCTAGCCCTCCATAACACCAGGAACTGGAGCTTATTTTAGCTTTTCTTTAAAAGCATAAGGCTCAAGTTCCTTCACTTGGATAATGGATGCTCCTGTTCAGTCGTATTCAATAAGGAAACTTAGTGAGTATTACAGGGAAGCTTAAAGGATACAAAGCGGGAGGATAGAAATGCTAGCCACAAAAGTTCATGTCTTGTGGTTACTTGGAGTAATAATATATGCTACGTTCATGGTTTCCCAATGTGAATTCATACCCTCGAAATTGTTCTTCTTTCATATTAAGGTTTAAATATGACAGACATCTAGACAGAAAAGTTTAAAACCCAACTCATAAAATTTAAAATCATTCTTCTACCAAAATTAACTTATTAATACCAAAACCTTTTATTTTCATTTCCCAATTTATACATTTTATCATATACTCAGTTTTCAAAATTGTTTTATTTATGTGTTGTGCTATAGTTAAATATTTCACAAGCTGTAAATGGAAAATGCTAAATCAAAAAAAGAAACTAAAACATCTACCAATAAAAGGTTTATTATTATTAATAGGATAAAAGCTGAGTGTTTGAACAATTTGATTTGTTATTAATGAAAGCCGAAAACATCAGACGTCAATAAAAACAATGGGGCTGCCCGGTGGCTCGTCAGTTAAGTGTACACATTCTACTTTGGCAGCCCGGGGTTCACCAGCTGGGATTCCAGGTGTGGACATGGCACCGCTTGGCAAGCCATGCTGTGGTAGGCATCCCACGTATAAAGTAGAGGAAGATGGGCATGAACGTTAGCTCAGGGCCAGTCTTCCTCAGCAAAAAGAGGAGGATTGGCAGCAGTTAGCTCAGAGCTAATCTACCCCAAAAGTAAAAAATTAAAATTAAAAAAATAAAATAAAAACTATCGTTAATTACAATGATTACTTTTATTCAAAAGAATGTTGCATTTAGAGAAACTTTTGTGACTAACGTAAGAAAAAATTTGAATTTTGGATTAATATTTTAAAATGCTGATTTAATCAACTATGCTTTAATAATGTGGCTATTTAAATAAGTGGTTTAGAATATTTTATTTCGATATCTTATTTATGGAATTCCACAACCACACAATATTCCTTGAGAAAAATGTTAGTTTAAAATACACAGCATTCGTTAATGATTTAAAAAATTCTAAGCTTCAAAGGATTCCTACATGTACCTCTATTTAAAGGGACATATTATGAGTTGTCACGAAGCATTAAATTCAAAGATGAGGATTAATTTTATGTTATTTTTCTTCTTGTGACATGTTTTGGCTACAGGATGTGGTGGAAGTAACAGAGGGCCAATTGTATGCCCTGGCCTTGAAAGTGTCCACTCATTTTCCTGGAACTTTGCAACTACCATGTGAATAAGCCCAGGCTAGCCTGCTGGATAAGGCCCTCTCTCTACCTTGATGGCCCCAGCCAGATGCCAACTGACTGCAGATACATGAACAAGCCCTGGCAAGATCAACTGAGCCTGTCCCAGCGCTGAAGAACTGCCCAGCTGACCTGCCAACCATGAGCCAAATAAATGCTTATTGTTTCAAGTCACTAAGTTTTGAGATGCTATGCCATGTGACAATAACACCTTAAAATCATTTAGCACATTCTAAGCCCATGGTAGGAGCACAAAATTGTAACCTTTATTAATAATTACATATTATCTGTTTCCTCTATGTGCTAACATTACACCATTCGTCTTTGACTGTTTTCCTGTCTCATCTCTACTACCGCTGCCTTTAAACATTTAACTAGCTAATTTTTGCACTGCTAAAATTACCGATCTAAAGGTACTGTGTGTTGATTTTTGCTAATAAGACAATAATAACTAGTTTTGACAATAGCATACCTAGCATTAGCCAGACTCTATTTTCTGTTATATATTCTCTTTGAACCAATAAATATATACCAGTAGAAGAGAGTTTTGATCAAATGAGACATAATTCTCTCCCCCAAAGGAAGATTGGGAAAGGATGCCTTCTGTCTCAGAAGGGAGTATTTATAATTATTAGTCATATCAATTCAGAATAAAGTTCAAATGAGCAGCAGGCCCAGTTTATTTATTATTTTCCAATGTGATAGAGACCACAGAACTAGTCTACATTTTCAGAGTGAGAGAAAGCCAAGGTGAGAGTGAGCTTTTGGGACTCAAACCATATACATCAAGAAAAAAAGGAATATAGTAGAGACTTTGTCTAAAAGCGTTGATGATCTAGTTCAAGTGACAAAATGATATTTGTGGAACTATTAAGGAAAAACGTAGGCACCTTTTGAAGCAATGGGAACTAGAAAAAAATTAGAAAGAAAAAGCAGGCTAAGTATATTGAGTATATATCTACTATAGTATGTGGCCGCTGAAAAGTTAATCTGCTCAGTCAATTAATCAATAGCCCCCTCCAAAAAACCTCACAAAATGAAACAAAACAAAACAACCACCAAAAACCTTAGGCAAAAATAATAGAAATATTATATTATAATACATTATATATAGTCAAATGACAAAATTCAAACAATTTAGTAACGAGTTTAATGTCCTTTACTTAAGGGAAAACAGTCCAGTGCCTCACAAACAGTAGAGCACTGTTCCAAGGGATTTGGGGCAAGAGCAACTTTTACAGCGCATCAGGAGAGGCAATGTCGAAACTCGCATGACTGGCAAGGAGGTAGAGGATTTCCTTACCAGCCCAGCAGGTCCTGTTTTCTAGGGAAGTTAAGCCAGCTAATGCTGAGTTGGAGGATTGCGCTTGGTGTTTGTTAGGTTTCCTTGACAGGTGTTTTCAGTAAGTGCAGGCTGACTTAGGTTTAGATTTGTGATGTGGGCCAGACCACTGCAGCAGCCTCCATTTTGTGGGTCTCGATATACAATTAACTTTACCAATATAATATATATAAGGGGTCTGTTTCCAATTCCAATGTGGGAGGGGGTTCCCACACTACTAAGAAATTCTCTGTGACACCATCTGAGTGTCCTATGATTTAACTCAATTCTGACACTATCTACCTGGAGACAGCATCAAATCCCACAGGCTAAGGGCTCAGTCCCACAAAACTGGCCCACCCCACTTCAGATGCCAATTGCAAGTCCAGGTTGTCACCTGTGCTTCTTTGCCTCTTCTATAAATCAGAGATTCCATGACCCCCACCTCAATTTGGATTAATTTGCTAGAGAGGCTTACATAACTCAGAAAATAGTTATATTTACCAGTTTGTTAAAGGATACAGATGAACAGCCAGATGAAGTACATAGGAAGGGTCCTAAGTGCAGGAGTTTCTTTCCCCATGGATCTAGGATGAGTCACCCTCTGTAAGTGGATGTTCACCAACATGGAACTTCTCTGAACTCCACCCTTTGGGTTTTTATGGAGGTTCCATTACATAGACATGAGTGATTAAGTCATTGGCTACCGGTGATTGATTCAACTGCCAGCCCCACTCTCCTCCCCGGAAATCAGTTAGTGGATTGAAAGTGCCAACCCCCTATTCATGATTGGTTTCCCTGGCAACCAGCCCCTATCCCTAGGTGCTTTCCAAAAGTCACCTCCTTAACATAAATCCAGGTGTGGTAGAAAGGGGCATGTTATGAACGACAAGACACCATTTTACCTTGGGAACTGAGGACAGAAGACCAAACATTATAACAAAAGATTCTCCCATTGCTCTTATTGCTCAGGAAATTCCAAGGGAATTTGAGAGCTGTAAGCCAAGAACCTTTAATGAAGACCAAAATATATAGTAATTTATTATAAATCACTACATCACTATATAAGTAATAGCAGAGATGCCAGCTTCCCAAAATACCTTGTGTTGATCAAATGACATTTGCTAGATGGTGAGAAAAAGCAAAATGGTGAGAAAAATAGAAACCCTATTATATTAGAAGTGATTGCTTGAAGGAACTAGAGACATTTAATCTGTGAATAAATTCAGAGTCATGAGACAGCTGTCCTCAGAGAAATTGGACTTGTTCTGTTTGCCCACAAGGGTTGAAATTAGGACTAAGGATGAAAGCTACAACAAAAGAGGATTGAATATTATGTTAATAAAGAAGAATTTTCTAGTATTCAGAGCACCACAAATATGGTATGCCTGCCTTAGAGGTAACAAATTCACAGTTACTGTAATTGTTCAAGCCAAAATTAGATAGTCATTTGATGGCGTTACTGTAGATGTCATCCAAGTGTAAAACAGGACCTTTTAGTTAGTATCTGTGAGGTACTATATTAAACCATGAAGTGTATGAAACTATTTAATGGAGGAGGGGATCAATTTAACTTGGACTTTAAGTAGCCCCTCCTTTTCCCCTTTTATGGATGGCCTGGGCCTCCTGTGGTAAAGAATAAAGTGGGTCAAATACAGGTGTAAGCTGTTATAATCACTGCAACCCCAACTTAACTCACAAGCCCTGCTGAGGAAGCACAGGTTACCTTTTTTCCTGCATAGGAACCTATGTTTGCAGTAACTCAAATCAGTAGAGAAGGCAAAGCAATATGAATGTGCCACCATCGATTTATTTACACTGAGTGGTTCCTGAGCCTGTGGAAAGGCCTGCAGCACCTGAGAAGTTTCAAAATGTACATGGCAGAAATATTTATTAAATAACATCAACAAAACAAGAGCAAAGCCTATGTTCTATGCTTCCTCTCTCAACACCCAAAGTTCAGCCCATTACCTCTTTTAGGGCATCTTTCCTGGCCCTGGATACAGCGCTATGCCAATATGTTTAATATCAAAATTTTATATTGTAATATGGGGACTGGCATAATGCTTCAGCCTACCTGAACTAGCGCTGGGCAGTCCTTCCTCAGAGGTAACACTAAAATTAGTTTATTGTCTCCTAGGGAAGTGTCAACAATATGATGAATTTCAAGGTCAAAACCTTGAAAGCGCTAGCATCTACTTTCCTTTCTCATCCATGCCAATTGGTATTAATATGATACATCTCCCTTTACACAGCCTTCATATTTTTGGTTCTCTTTTTATGGGAAAACCTTCCTTTCCTCAGATAGTTAGTACATATTTCAAAAATATAGTCTGAATTCAAATATACTAAATGTGCTATATTGGAAATTTTAGACCTTCAATATTACATTTCCAGAAGAAATATTCAGCATAAATATTAGGAGGAGCATCCTCAAAAATGGTATTCAGACATAGAGTTGTATTATCTGAATAGTCAATCTTCTTTCCCAGAAATGTTTAAGAATAGACTTGAGGATTTGATAAAGAAGTCACTGATAGATTTTAGAGATTTCATCTCAATTTGTGATTCTGTATATAAAATGATACATCTACTTGCATAATCTTACTTTAACTCATATTATAGTAGGGCCTTAGATTATCATTACAGTTTTTTATGAAAATAGCATTTTTTTGAAAAGATAATGTTTTGTCTCTAAAATAAAAATCATAAAACTCTCAAATCCCCTATAATCAAATTATTTCAGTTTCTATTAACTTTCATCTTTTTCAGTGTTAACTAAAATAAGAAGTTATTTTGTGTATTCCAGTTTCCTAGTTTCTATTCTAGATTAAAAAGAAAAATATGTTACGGGAAAATACACGTATACATATATATTTTTTAATCACACAGCTCCCAACTTTATTTTCCATACAAGTGAAACTTCTGAAAGTTCAGTATACCATACTTTAGTATCTTAGCTCATGATATTAAAGTGTAGCCTGAGCAGAGATAATGAGTACCAACGGCAGGAAAATAGGAATTTTATGATCCTGACAGTTAAAGTAGAGTCTTGATCCTTTTATTCAAGCTATTCTAAGTTATTCCTGAAAATGCAATCTTAATCTTAAAACCTAGATTTTTCCTAAGGACCTCCTGGGCATTCACTCAGAACATTAACTTCAGGGCCGGCCCTGTGGCGCAGCGGTTAAGTTCTCACGTTCCGCTTCTCTGCGGCCCGGGGTTCGCTGGTTTGGATCCCGGGTGCGGACACGGCACCGCTTGGCACGCCATGCTGTGGTAGGCGTCCCACATATAAAGTAGAGGAAGATGGGCACAGATGTTAGCTCACGGCCAGTCTTCCTCAGCAAAACGAGGAGGATTGGCAGTAGTTAGCTGAGGGCTAATCTTCCTCAAAAAAAAAAAAAAGAACATTAACGTCATCTTATTGTAGTTCCTTTATTACAAGCATTCTTAATTTTTATTACGATGTCATGACTTAAGATGTTTTTTAAAATAAAGGAGCAAAGACTAAAACTAGACAATTATTCTGTCTAATATAAACGTAGGTATTTTTCTTTACTTTTTCTCTTTGTACCTGTTGCTGTTCTTCTTAATGGTCACCCTAGTCAGTCATTTTATGATATAATACTCTTCCCGAATTCCAGCAAGGCAACACAGCAATGTAGGTTAACCTCTGTCAAAATTAAGGTATTGCTTAATTTAATTCAACATTTCAAGATAGTTTACTAAATATGTATAACATATATGAAATACATGAATTAAATAGAAATTTAATATATAAATATATTAAAATTATTAAACAAACCACTCTACTTATAAATAGTGCTTGCTCAGGCATTGCTCCAAAGCAAGTTTGTTACAACTTTGTTCATTGAGAAATATACTTCAATGTAAATTCATTTTATCTTGGCTCTTCTTTAAAGGCACTCTTTGCATAGCAAAAGGATTTTACAAAAACATGGCTTCAGCTTGCAGTGGGTCTCAAGTGTGCTTCCACAGCTTCAGATGGGTTAAGAAGAGCCTGTTAGCATTGGGCAGCACGAGGTTGGCCTCTGCTACTAGACAGCCAGAAGGTTTGAGAACTACTCTTCTCACCAAAGGAACCAAGCAACACTCACTACTAGGCTTGTTCAAGAGACTGTGCAACAAAGCAGTTGAATCTCTGAAACACTGGGTCAGTCTTTGCCTACCTCATTGTGATCTATTCACAACCATGGTCAGAGATCATATGTTTTACAGCTAAATCATTTGTTGGGGGATAGGGTTGGCGTATGAGATGTGAAAAGCAGGGGCATATCCAAGGATGCACTTGATCAAGAGCAATAGTGCTCAGGATGGTCCAACCCATTCCCTGAGGATGCTCATCAGAAGACAAAATAGAGTTGGAATTAGTCTTGATATTCTAAATCCTACATGAAAATTTATTGCAAAACACATTCCTTTCTATTTTTACATCGACTACCATCTCAGTGAAGTGAAAAGTTCTCTATTTGACTCTATCTTTACATTGGTCATCCACATGTTCTAGAATCACACTGACTCCTTGATAGTGTTCCACACTGAGATTTTTGTTCTCTTTGTAAAGTTAGGAAGCATCCACGTGTAAGGTGGAGGCTTGCTCAGTGGCTGTGAAGTAGACAGCAGTATGTACCTATGTTTTGTGCCTGTGAGACATACCTGCTAGTGGATGACACAAGGGCACGAGAGTGTGGAGTGAAGGGCGCCTGCTTTAGCATCAACCAGACTACTCTTATAGTTTCAAACTTTTATGATGAGGAAAGTCACTTGTCCTTTCAGAGCTTCAATTTCTATGTCTGTAACATGCTCAATTCTCCCTCTCCTTTCTCTCTCTTTCTCTCTCGCTTTTCTCTCTCTCTCTCTCTCACACCCCCCCACACACTCTACTCTCGCCTCACTCTATAACCTCATGGGAAAGGGCTCTTCTGGAGTGTAAGACAGGCCATTAGGAATTATCATTCTCCCCGCGTCTGACTAAGGTAAGTTCCAAGAACCCAATTTTTCCTTTGGCACGTCCTAATGTTCACATTTTAGGGAAGAAAGCACCAGGCTTCAGCTTCAGGTCCAAGCCAAGTTCTTAAATACAGCTTTATGAGCAATGAAGTACTCAGAGTATTTTAATTCCCACTTAGCTCCTTAATGCATTGCTCAATTGTTCCATCTCAGGAGTGGAGCAGGGTGAATGAATGGGCTCCCCCAGAACTCCCATCACTCACGGGAGCAAATTAGTTCTATGTGAGCATGCCAATTATTTAGATTGGAAAAACATATGTTTTGTATATTCAGGGTGTAGAAATATTACCTTACTTAATGAGCTAATGTAGTTTGCTAAGTTCCTTAATTTATAGCTTACTGAGATATTGTAAAACTATACTTAAAATAGAATGGCCAAAGACAACTGCTGTCAAGATGTGATCACTTTACCTAAATTAATGTTAGTAAAGTAATTGTTTAGACTCAGAGTACTGAGAGAGTTTCACTATTAGCCAAAATTCGTCAGAGAACAATTCATCACAGAACCTCAGTATTAGGTTAGAAGTAGAGGAGCTCTTGTCTGAATTATTCCTCATCCGGAGGAAGTAATTGAGGTCCAAGGAGGTTAACGAACTTGCCTAAAGTCACCCAGCTAATGAGGCGGAAGTGAGAGCAGGTGAGCCGAGCTGATAGCGCTGAGCAAACAGAAGCACGTGCTGCATAGTTCTGGGAGCATGTGGTTAAGCGAACAAATAGGAAACATAATTATTTAATTAAAGAGTCATTCCAATTAAATATAAGTAGAATAGTATTTTCCAGGGTGCATATTTTAGTAATAAAGTTTTAAAATACAGCAAATATGTTTCAGGCATGAGATCCTGAAAGCATATTTCAAATGGTTTCCTTAACTTGGAAATTAGCTATGTTTATTTGTGGATTTTAGAGATGTCTTAATCTGACATAAATAGCAGTTATGTCACAGAAGTATTGGGATTTTAAAAATCTGTATGCTGCATTTTAAGATAACCTGAAAGTGTATATTTTATCTCTATTCCCCAGTGACTTATAAGATACTTGAGACAGCTTTGAAACCAGTGTTCAGCCACCTTAAGACTAATCAAACCAAAACTTTGAAAGAGAATGAATGAAAAACCTAAAAACCTAAAACCTAAAGGAATGAAAATGTTCCTGGAGATGATTGAGCACACTGAAGTTTTACTATACACACTCTTTAATGGGAGATGACATAACAAGAAGGAATTTAGCCATGACAATTCACTATTTCCATTTCAGCTGAAAATGTTAATCATGCGTACTGAAGAGAAAGATAAAGACATTGTTTGTAATGATGGAGAAATTAAGACTTTTAATATTACGGGAGAAATATACATATTTTAACATCATTTGATTCAAAGTTGTAACCTATATGCAGGTTACATTACACAGTCCCTCAAATCTATTATCTTACCAATTTACATGGAGGTAGAGGTCATTAACAAAGACCATATGTTATTCCAACTAGCACCTTAGATTAATTGAACAGGGTGATAATGGTTATTTAAACAGTTTACCAGCTGTGTTGACCTTAAAAATTTCTTGGAAATTGACTGACAGAAGGCCACAATGTCTGCATAGTATTTTCGGTGTAAAATTTGAATATTTTCTAAATTCACAAGAAATATTAGTAAGCCACTTATCATTGGTAATGATGGGAAAGAGTATTGCTAATAGAATAATAAGAAATGAAGGAGGATATTGGAAGTGGAATAGGGAAAAGAACACCAGCCTTCAAAAGGCTCTCTCTACTACAATCGTGTATCATATCTTGGGAAAACTTTCTCCCTGAGAAAATCAGATGTTCTTTGTGGATTCAACCAATGGTGTAATTTTCTCTTCAGTCTTACGTCTGTTGCAGATAAATAGAGTGATCAGACAGTCAGACAGTCAACTTACCAGCACTCAGGAAGCCTGACTTGGTGACACAGGAGCTCTGCAAAAGGAGCTTAGAAACAGGCATATATGACTCCAAGCCTCAGGGTTGTCACCTGAAAGACAATGGATCCCCGATATTTTGCAACCTTTGCAAACGTTGCTTTCTTCATCTTCTCTGACCCAACTCCGTAGTTCAGTGAAAAAACAATCTTCCCTGATAGTCTCAGATAACTTGCTATATATTTGTTTTATACCATGTATTAAAGTTATAATTTATCTCTCTATGTTTTCAACGTCTGTGTGTCCCATGAGAATATAAGATTCAGTGGGGTAGGGACCATTGTTGTCTTTATTACTTTAACCCTAGTGCTTAGATAGCACAGTGTCTGGGACAATAAATACATGTAGAATTTTTAAAAATCAATGAATGAACATTGAGTGTCCTTATCCTTGTGTTTGTAGGATATCGATGAGTTTTCAACTCTGTATATTTCTGGAATTCAAATGAATACTTGGCCCAATTCCATCTCCTGGGAGACTGTATCTGGTTTCCAGTCTCTATTGCTTCATACCAAATTGGCTTCCTCAGTAAGCAACATTGTCTGTATTGATAGACTTGCTACTTTCCAGAATCTTAAGGTCACTCTTGCCTGATCCCTTAATTAGATATTTCTTATAGGTCCACACATGCCTGAAATTGAACCAGAGCTTTGCAACACTCATGGAAGTTGGCTGCTGCAAATGTGGGTAGCTCAGGAGACCAGAGAGAGTAGCTTCAGAGAGAAAGCACTGTTGCTTCTATTCTCCAGTAATTTTCCTGTCAAAACTTGCTTTTTTTCATTTTTCTTACCTTTCCATATCCCCAACATTTTATCTACAGTAGTATACAGCAACACCGCAATTTTTATTTACACTGTCAAGATTTACAATTACTTCCAAATATCCCACTGTTTTTTGGACTAGGAATCATGAATACGAGACTAGACATTATATAGAGTCTTCAGATATTTAATAACCTCAGCTGTATATTTTACAGCATCAATTATTCATCATTGTATTAAACTGATGTTAGATTTTACACATACTTAGAGATTTGAACAACTTTAACACTTGGCCCACAGTTTTTATCATATCTTAGTGTATGTATATATATATATAAAAATATATGTGCATATATATGAAAATTCTTGTGGTGAAGGAGTTTTTGTCTTTTGAAAGGATCCGTATTTTTAGCTCAGAGGCTGTTTTTTAAAAATGCATAGTAAGGTTCTTTGGAAAACACCATCTCTGCTTTCCAGATAACCAACTACCAAAAATTGATATGAAATAATAGCTCAGTGCCCTTTAAGAATTTGGAACAGAGAGAAGATAAAAATATTACTAAGAGTGGTACGTGGAGCATGAAGTAAAATACTGTAATAGAATCTGAGCGGAGTAAAACTTGGAGGGAACATCAAAGAAAACTTTTCATGAAAGATTGTATTGTCATAGATTCATAAGGAGATATAATGAACTGGAAACTAAAGTCTTCAAATGCTGCATCCCAAAAGATGTGCTTTACTTCTTGCTTACTTTCTATCATGGCCTTTGGGAGAAAAAGTTGAAAAGTTTAATAACATTGCAAGGAAATTCAGACCATGAGAAGCATCCAGTTTCCATCCTGCTTCACAGCAAGGAATGCATTTAAACGTATCTGAGAAGCATTCAGCATTTCAACCTCAGGCAGAGCTTCTGGACAGCAAACAGAGAAGAAAGCTGGATGTACAGCAGGGGTAGCTATTTTTTCCACTTGTCCGGACATGACAATGTTTATTTTTAAATGCCAACAGACACTACATGACAATGTCTCTGGCACCTTAGGCAAGTGCATATGTCACAGTCCCAGGTATTGGCCATGAAGTCTAGGTCCCTCTAATGGATGGGAAACTTCTTGACAAAGGTCAAAAGATTTTTTTTTAAAGGCTAATTCTATTCCAAAACTGAAAAGAAAGATAGATAGAAAGAAAAAAAGAAAGAAAAATAAGGAAAAGATAAGGACTTATGTGACACAGTTATAGTCATTGTCAATTTCCAATTTCAACTTAATTTTACAAGGCCTTGCACATAATGTGTTCAATAAACTATATAACAAATAAATACTGGGAAATGTTTTAATGAGACATAGACTATCGTCAAAGACAAGTTACATCAATGACTCAACAATATTCACTGATTCTGAGGTTTTCAAAACTCCTAAAATAAGGCAGAATTAAAGATTATATCCCCATTTATTAAGTCTGAAATTTGGAGATATTTAAACTAAATCACATTATTGTCATAGTTAAAAGTGTAAAGTAAGTGAATTGTATCTTCCTTCATAATGATGCTCTTTCAGAACAAATTTCCTATACAATTGCCAATCCCAGAGACCACAAAACCTAAGTCCTACTCTGTTTTTTTTAACCTGGAGTTCTCATTGTCATGGATTCTAAGTTTCTGCACTTCATTTTCCTCACACCTTTGAAATACATTCATCCTTTATCTCATCTATTCTACGGCTCCAAAGGGGTCATGTGCTAAACTCATCCCTCACTCAGAGCTGCAGAGAGGGCAGCTTCTTGATGCAGTAAATATATTTTACCTGATCTTTGATAAATATTTAATTTTTAACCTAAGCATAAGCAAAACTTCCCTGAATTGTTCATTCAAAATTTTCACTTCGGGGTTGGCACGAGTGCTTGGGTGCAACAATGAAGGGCAGCCGTAGAGAGTCTGAAAAGGTTTATTTTAGCAATTGTGCAGGGAGATTTCCTAGCCAGTCTACGTTTCTTACACTGTTATTAACCAAGGTTATGCTAGAAAAATCCTAGGCTGTTAAGTCTCGGACTGCTGCTGAATTCCCGAGGAGCCAGAACAAGGCAATGAGATTCTGCCCTCGAGGTAAGCATAACTGAAGCCACCAAACCTTCTGTGAGTAATTGCAGTGCATTTAACATTACCACCCATTCTTTCACACTCTTTGGATGGTAAGGTAGTGGCTGTCCTCTCCCCTTTATTCTAGGCTGCCTAGTGACTGTTTTGACCAGAAGAGGATGACCAAAATAACAAACACTATGAAGCTCTTGGCCCAGCCTTTAAGACTGACAGCTTCTGCTTTGGTCTCTTACGGCTTTAAGCTACCACGTAAAATATTTGACTACCCTAATGGAGAGTTCCTGGGACTACACAGAGAGGAAGAAAGATTCAATTGAACCCAGTCTCTCTTCTGACCCCACCAAGATGCCAGGTGGGGAGCGAAACTGACAGGGACCTTCTAGACCAGACCAGCCATCAGCAAATAGCACCAAGTTGCCTGTCATGCCATAAGGAGCAGAAGTACCACCAAGTCAACCCCTTCTCAAATACCTGACCCACAAAAAATATAAGATAAATGGTTGGCATTTTAAGCCACTAAGTTTTGGGGTAGTTTATTATGCAGCAATTAATAACCAGAAAAATGATGGGGCACGATGTTTCATTTTCAGCAATCTGGACAACCTGTTCCTTGTACCCACCTGGGAGAGCTCTAACCTGATTTTTCAAGCAATTCACACAAATCCGTACAAAGCCTGAGTCCTGTCCTGACAACAGACTCTGAAGACCTCTCTCTAAATGACAAACATATAGCCATACCCTTTGAACAAACGGTTGCATTAATAGATAAGGCAATTATATGTTTTGATCCTCCAATTGCCTAATGAACAGAGAGAGTGGTTGTGTGGGAGAAAGTTAAATAATGTACATAAACTTCTTCTGTGAAATATAAAATACATTCCAAAAATAAGGTACCACCACTGTCAAGTTGTATGAACACTTTTCTCTTTGAAATATTTTGGGCTGGAAAACATTTAGTCTGGACCCAGGAGAATGGAAGTACAATGGTGTTGTTATAAGAAAAGCACTGTTCAACAAACAACCAAACAAACAAGGAAACTTTTCAAGTGCATCTGAAAGAAAAGCTGTTTTTTAAAAACTGTTTACGATACAATTCACATCCCACAAAACATAACAGGAAACAAATCAAGGGAAAAAGAACAAAATGTGTGTGTAGAAGAGTTGACACAACAGGCTTGAGATGGCTATCCTTAAAAAGCCCCACTGCAGGGGGGCCCTGGGCTGGTGTCTGGGAACTTGACTGGTGTACAATCACCTACACGAATATGAAACTCTCTGTAAATGATAAGAATGTCTCATTGTGCATAAATAGTACAAATGATGTGATTTATACTGGGATTTACTTTCCTTTTGGGAGATGAGAGGCTGAAAGTGCCTACGTGACCAGCACCAATAATAACTTTGGGCACTGAGTCTCTAATGGGCTTCTCCAGTGGAAACATGTCCCACGTGTGATCACAACTTGCTGGAGGAATTAAGCACATCTTGGGTTACTCCCAGGAGGAGAAGCCTTGGAAGCTTGCGCCTGGTTTCGGTTTCCCTTTGCTCATTTTGCTTCGAGTGCTTTCACTGTAATAAATTTTAGCCATGAGTATGACTATGTGCTGTGTCCTGTGAGTCCTCCTAGTAAATCACCAAACCTAGGAGGGGTCTTGGGGGCCATCCAACAAAATGTGTTAAAGTTGATCAATCTTTAATCATTCTCTACAGCATTTTACCATTCTGCTCTAAGATCTTTTCATTATCTTCTTAATAATCACATTAAAGAAAATTAACAGCTAAAACTGTGGCCCAATTTCCAGGCTCTGTCTGTGACTTTGTTGTTAGGGAGACAAAAAATAAAGCATACGGCAGAATTGGAGCAAAGATTTTGTCAAGTAGCCTTGGAAAAGTAAAGAAACTTACTTCTCATCTGCTAGAGAGAATAAAATTGTATATGTATGGTTGATGGAAATAAATGTGGAGAGTTCTTCTAGGTTGATGTAACCAGGGACATGGAATTAACATAAGAAGAACAAATGTTGTAACTACATATTAAGCAAGAAGTTGTTTTTAAAAATCCTTGGGATCACAAAGAAATTTCCTTGGTACCCAAGCCAAGGTAAGTTAATAGATTTTAGGAAAATCTTTTCTTAAATATCTCATCATGGGAATTAAAAATAAGTAGCTTGAACATGACTAGACTTCTTTATGAAAGAGCGTATTGTTATGACAACACATTACTTACTTATAGTGAGTAAAGAGTCACCAAAGGCGGAGCTTAATGAAAAGATACAATAGAAATTGCTGATTCTTAAAGTTGTATAGACAATTGTTTTCTTATTGAAGGCAGAAGGCCACAAAACTGAAGAAGAATCCAGAGTAAAAGATGTTTTCCCTTTTCCTCTGGGTGAAAAGAAGCAGAAATACAATAAAAGACAAGCTTAAAACCACGTTATAAATACAGGAAATTACAGAGACAGACCAAGCTTCTATAGGTGATGGCTAACATAAATATTGTACATAATGAAATGGTCATCTATAATCTGGCAAAAAATTTAGGGTATTGTAAAAAGATAAACATAATACTTAACAGCTAGAATTAGAAGCTATAATGACCTTAGTATAGTTTAAGTCTGAGAAGGACAAAATTGCAGAAAGTCTATTTGCAACTTCAAATTGTGATTGAGTATAATAAATACCAACTCTGTCTAAAAGCCAATTTCTCTGCCTTACTCATAATTGAATATTTTTTGGTTATTAATATTCCTTACTGATTGCTTATCTCATTTTCACTGTTTCTATAATAAATTTCTTTTTAATTTAGAAAACAATGTGGTAAACAAGGCTCAATCTCTTAATTCCACTACTTGGAAATGGCATATATCACTTATTTTCATCTTTTATTGACAAAATAAGTCTTGTGCCCTCATATATATTCTAAAGGGCAGGGAAAATGCCATTCTACCATGTGTCTAGAAGGGAGAGAATCAGAATGTTTTTGAAAAGCCCTAATGATTATTACAACTCATCTTGAGAGTCACTTAAAGATGTTTTCACTTCAACCTACTTAAGGGACTGCATAGGCCAATGTTCTGCCATCCAAAGAGCACAAAGAACTCACTATGGTTGATTCTGAGTATGTTCATGATCTTATTGTTGATAAAAAACAAGTAATTCGTTCATTTAATAAATATTTACTAAAGCCCTACTGATCTACATCCTAGATATTATGCTAAATGATAAGAATTCAATGATGAACAAAGTATAGCTCTCTCTCCCTTTTTTTTCTGTGAGGAAGATTGACCCTGAGCTAACATTTGTTGATAATCTTCCTCTTTTTGCTTGAGAAAGATGGTCCCTGAGCTAACGTCTGTGCCAGTCTTCCTCTACATTCTCATAGGATGCCACCACAGCATGGCTTGAAGAGTGGTGTGTAGGTCCGTGCCCAGGATCTGAACCTGCAAACCCTGGGCCGCCAAAGCTGAACACACAAACTTAACCACTACACAACTGGGCCAGCCCCATAATAGCTCTTTCTTAAATTTTTGGCATAAGCCCACTATTTTCCATATGAACTTTGAATATGTGTTTGCCTTCTAAAATATAAACATATGATACCTTTGTAAAAATGTTTTTAAAATGTGTATTATTAGCTAGGAGCAGATAAGACACACAGGCAAGGAACATAAGAGTGTTATAAATGTTACTACAAGATTATATACCAGGTTTTCAAGGAATGAAATGATCACAGAAAATACTTAACGCTAAGATATGCCTCATTAGCTATTGTCAGCACATAATGTATGGGTTTCCTCTTACTAACAGAAATGATTACATAGCTTAGATTCAGTCATGACCCAAGCAACATTTGTGAGATGTTAATCAACTACTGAACACTGATGCCTTGGAATGTCCTGTCTAAACAGCTTGTGCACATAAGTGAAGATAGGCTGATAAGATCATGTATCTAGTCAATGTGTATGACAAGAATATTTTTAGACTCTCCTCTCCACCCCCATGAAAAAAATACCAGAGGTGAAATCCAGAGGCTTTACCCCTTGAATAATCTGAGACTGCCAATAATCTCCAAGTCAAACATCAGCACTGAAACCATACAGACCCTTAACCATGCTGAAGTAATGGGTGTTTTCTGTCATTTCAGAGCCACTCAACTCTGCTCTTCAGCATATTCCTCAGTGAAGTTTTACAGCCATCATATAACATGTAGGCACCTAGGATGTATCCAAGAAAATTTTCTTCAACCATTTCTGCATTATAGGACACCAAACCTAAGAAGACACATCCATAAGAGATCTCTCACACTACCACAGTTAAGGAAGAATGATACAATGATTCCTCTACTTTTTAAACTTATTTTGGAGTCTTAGTTTTATGCAATGCTTAATTTGATCAGCCTTTTATAGGTAGGGAGAGAAGGGGCTAAATATCACAAAAGTGCTAATAACTTGAGGTTTTCTCCATCTTCCTTGGATGTAATCATTAAAATGGTGCTCTGGGAGCATAAAGAAAGAGTCTGACAGAATCTTGAGTCTGTTTGTGGGAAAGGGAATGATAAAATGATTATCCCTAAATTGATAGTAAATTCATGGAGACTTAAGTGTTAAAGAAATGCAGCAGCAGCAGCAGCAGCAGCAGTAATTCCTGCTATTTCTGATGTTTTCTTCATCCAGAGGATAGTCAGTTACCGTAACCCACATGGCTTCTTTCTGCCCCTTATAAACTCTTCTCTAAAAAGCTATGAAAAAAAAATTCAACTACTTGCTGAGCTGGGAGACAGAGGCGTAAAACCGTTAGAATGTGCATTATAATTGCTATATTATTTATTGTCTCAAGCTGGTGAAACTTGGAATTCACTGGAGACATTGAAGCACATACTTACGGCATGAGAAGGCTTGTCAGAGTATAGGCTGAGAAGAGAGTATAGGGCAGAATGTTGGGTAAATTTGTGGTAGTCTCATCTTGTTTGTGTTCTAAACAGTAGCCCTTTCTTTTGGGAAGACTTCCTCCATTTCTTGTTGTCCTAGTGGAGTTGTCAGTCATAGTATTCATTTTCCTGGACTATAGGGATGGTCATCTGATACAAGTCTAGAAAATTATAGTGCCCAGACTGCTGGTAATTATTATCAGTGCATTGCCAAGTAACTCAAATATGTTCAGTTGTTGTTCTCTGAGGTGGGCAATCTGCTTGCCAGGAATAAGATATTCTCCCCCCAGGACAACTTACTTGAGTGATAGGAAAGTGGAGCTGCCAATTATCATTGTCTCTGCCACGCAGATAGACTGCATACAAAATTAACCCAAGTGGAGACAGGAAAAACGATTTTTGTAGCTCTGAGACCCTTGTTCCAATTCTGGAAGCTCTGTTGTCTATTCTGAGCTACTCCTGCATCCTCCCCAGGTTCACAAATCAGAACATTTCTGATTCAGAACAAGACAAGGGTGAACACTCCAGTACAGGAGTATAAAAGAAGTCATGAAAGAAGAGTGCAACAATTTAAGAGTTGAATATAATCAAACAAATTCTGAAGTAGCCCTGGAGAGTGTTTGAATTATAAATTTGTTGTACGTTAGGCTATTTTTTTTCTCTATACAACATCTACTATCAAATAATTATTTCCCTAAAATAAAACTTCATTCTGAAACACCAGGGCCAGCATTTTGGCAAGAAGTTTGATTTTTTTATTATTTTTTGCCAGTGCTAGAGCCAACTGATTTTGCCTTTGTGCCAGAAATTCTTCTAGCCTTAGGGATACATAATGAGCACATCTCTACTAAAATGAAATTGAAGTTTTACATTTCAAAATGAGTATTTCTAATACATAGAAATAAGCTCAGTTAGTGCCGAGATTTCCCAAGAGATCTTAACAATGCAGATAATTTAAATATTAAAATATTATAATTTTAAGTATATTAACAATTGTATAGCTGATCGAATATTCTTTATAAGAATTGAAGCTCAAAATTGCTGAGTCCCATTTTTCATCTGAAACAAGAGAATAATAAAAGCTTTTTTTAACCACCTAGAGCTCACATCTGCCCAAAACTTTTTGAACCAGCTCTCTGTATGGCGAAGTTCCCATATTGTGCAACCATTTTTCCAAGGTAGAGGGAAACCCTACATTTCCCAGATTCCTTTGCAGCTAGGTTGCTGTCATGTGACCTAAATTTTATCAATCCCACAAGTTTTTGA
Organism: Equus asinus; assembly: GCF_041296235.1. Taxonomy (NCBI): domain Eukaryota; kingdom Metazoa; phylum Chordata; class Mammalia; order Perissodactyla; family Equidae; genus Equus; species Equus asinus. The sequence continues at coordinate 56,587,754 of NC_091794.1, forward strand.
AGTGTGGATGTGGAAGGGAGAAAGGTGAGATAATGCTGGGTGGGAGAATCATCCTCTGGAGAGCAGGGTGGCAAAGGTATCTGCTTCTTCTGGAACAACCTCATGTGCCCACAGAGTGATCAGTTCTGAGCGTCAGCTATTGACAGTCCTGGGAGGCAGTGAGCACTGTTGCTGACAACTTTGTCCCGAATGTAACATCCAAGCCTGGCTTCCCCAGCCTTTTCAGGGCTCATGAGCTATCAAACATTGTGACATAAACCACTTTCTGCCTAAATTTGCAAGAGTGAATTTAGTTGCTCCCAATTAAGGACTAATAACTTTAGGTGTGAAGATCAAAGGGAAAAAAAGAAAGAAAGGATACAAATGAAAATGCTCAGTAAACTTTTATGTACTATATAAATAAAAGGTGGTGTTACTTTTCTTGTGATTGTTACATGTTCTTGATTCTCATCTATGATTCTAGCACACTTTTGTTTTTTGTGTTTCTTAAAAACAATGAAGCAAAGTATGCACATATTTTGCAAAACTTCGAACTGTGCTAGGTTTTTAAGTTTTTTCTGCCCTACCATTCCCTTTTTTATAATGGATAATTTATATATAACTTTTAATGGACATTACTGGACAGAGGAATAGGACATATTTGTCCCAGAGATTTTAAGTATCGTGTCTAAAATCATTCAATAAAATTAGGAACAAGGATGCCATGAGCTAACAACGCTTTTAGCTAACTAGGAAAGTGAGAGAGGCAAGAATGGCTCTGATAAGCTCGTGTATCTTAAATTCAGCATACTCCGTGCTCCTTCCCAAGAGGACACCTCAATAGCACTAGACAATGGAGATATCTAGCAATAGGATACATTGATACAGAAACATTACAATGCATGTGAATGAGAACAGTCAACTCTCAGAGGAATCAACTAGGGACCAGAATTGTCACTCCTTCTAAAAGGAAAACATGCAGGCGCGCACCCAGGAGCAGTAACAGCAGTGGGGGTGGTGGTGAAACCACAAGTAACTGAACAGGTAATGTAAGACAAACAGAATAATTGGATTTTTTCATTCTCAATCAAGTATCTTAGACATGTTTCAAGAGAATTATGTTGATGAGGGTCGATATGAGTTTTAGAATGAAAAATATTTCCAGAAGTATTCTTTGCTGACATGTAAAATAACGTTAACTTACCTTACAGTATTCAAGCTCATTAGTAAAAAGATTATTGCACAAATTGCCCTGTCCTATTCACTACCCTGTACCCCCTTGCGTCATAATGCAAACATCTTTATTGCAAAACTATTCTCGGCTTTTCTTTGCCTGTTTCTAGCTCTGGTTTCTGCTTTCAGAGGATGAGCTGCCTCATGCTTTTCATTTGCAATGAGAAAGCTCATTGAGAGTTCATTGGATCTCTGAAGTTAAAGTGCCATCTTGTGCCAAAAGAAAGCATCTCCATATAGACATTTTTCAATATTAGCAAGATACATGATCATTTTCATGTAATAGAGTTATACCAAGTGCATAGAAAACTCTCAATATTAAATTGCTTAAACATGAACTTGTTAATAAAAATATATATCTGGCTTTGTTTTATTTTGTTCACCATATCATGTTAAGCTTATTTGTGTACTGTAAAGCATGCATTCTGCACACATGCCGCAGCGTTCTGGTTCTGCCTCTTGTTATCACAGGACTATCAGCATAAAATGGATGCTATAGACTTCGTTCTCTCACACAACAATAAAGATTGTTTAAGACTGAAGTAATAGTTCTTTATTCTTTCAGGACCAAGGGCGAACCCCAGTTTCTCTAATAAACTTGTACTGCCTGTACCAATCATGCCACTTGGAACTGATCCATTCTTTTTCAAGAATTTAAACGGCAGCAGTGCTCAAAACACTGCACCCAGGAGGGAAGGCCAATGCCAGCACACACTATGCTGCCAGTGCACAGTCAGCGATGCAGGAATTCTGTACAGCAAACGAAATGGTTTCCTGCATTTAGCCTGACAGCTTTTGACAGCTGTTTCATGGGGCTGGCAAGAGGTTTGACAGTTCTCATCATGCTGACAATGCTGTGATGCTAGCACTTAGCACATAGGATTGTCATCAATTTGGTATTATAATTCCTGAAATTAATAATAATGTATACATAGGTGAAAATTTTTAAAAAGTAAAGAAACTAGGCCATATTTTTAAGTGTAGCAAGTAACATAAACCATGAAATTATGCCACAAAACAGTCAACCATCTGGAATGGGAAAATATCTCTCTCATATAACATCAACCTTGATGAGAGGAAAGCAGTTACAAAAACTGATCTGAATGTGAAATCAAGCAGAATTCCAGGAGAGTCTGATTCGAGGGTCAGGGGACCTGACAGATTCTTAGATAATTAAGAGCAGATTGGTGTCCAATTCTAAGGAGAAAATACACGCAAGGGATCAGTTAAATAATTCATTTTCCTCTTGAAAAAGATCACATAATGGATGAATATGCACAATATTTTTCCATTCAGACATATAGTATCTTGGTCTTTTTTTTCCCCATCCAAATTTTATAACTTTTAACCTCTTTGAAATAGCATTTCTTTTGTTTATAACACAGTCTTTGCAGGGTCCATAAAAAGGGACCACTGCACAGAGAAACAAGTACACGCTGGAGATGATTTTTGCCATTTTTGGTGCATCAACAAATAAACAATATTTGCTGAGTTTCTGAATAGCCTGACCTTCCATCTAATTCTGCTCTTTGTATCGGAAGTTATCAGACGACATGATCAGACTCATGGAGATTATGACTAGGATTAATCTATTCTAAAATATAGTAATGATATGGTATCTAATTTTATCCTTTTGTTTAAAAGTTTACTAGGCAGCTTTACTTTTTATAATTAATTCTTCTTCTTGAGCACTTATTATATGTCTACCATTTGACTGAGTGTTTTTTAAAAATGGTCTTATTCAATCCTCACTACAGCTGAGGCTCAGCGTGGTAAACCCTCTGAGCTTTTCAAAGTTAAATAGCTAATTTGGGTTGGACGTGGCAGGTAGCTTTACTTTTAATTTGTACATCTGTTAAAACCATGTTTTCAACTCAACTTTCAACAACTATAGCAAACAAACAAAAAAACGATATGTGTTCTTCACTTAAGGATCAAGAAAATATTATTTCAGGTAAAAGCACTGTAGCACTTTAATAATGACTTATACGACTCACGCCTGGTTTAACTTACAGAATATAGATTTTCATAGTGTTTTTTGTTCAGTTTCCTTCTCTGACTCTAAACTCATGGGTCAAGTTTAGTGGGATCAGCTGTCCCAGGGCCTCTCAATATTGCTTTGTCCCATTACAAACTCGCTTTCCACTGGGTTTGGCCATTTTCTTTCACATAGTCCAATGTCTCCAGTAGAAATGGTGGGTGGAGTGGCAGTATTTGTGATATGCAGGCCCCCTGAGGCGGTACTGGTAACATTCTCATCTCATACAGGACGTGCCCCTTAAGCCCCACTCTTTCCCCTCCATGTTCCCACAGTCTTTCTTTTTCTTTCTCTCCTGGGGCAGTGAGGTTATGCGAGAGGAGATGCATGAAGAGTATTGTCTCATGTCTCAGAGCTACAGGATCCATAGACTACCAGTCTTTTAAAAGAAAAAAGAAGTCATTTATGATTTGTGTGCAGAGGCACAGGCACAGCTTTGTGATCTTCCAGTAGACACAGCATGCTGCACACTACAAATAGTGTAGTGGATGAGGCAAGAGTCTGAGGGCCACACCAACTTCAGGTCTCCATGTGACATGAGGTCCTTGAAAATCCATGACAAAGTCTGGTGGCAACTCAGTATTTTGATGAACAAAAATCACATCTCTTTATGACCATCGATCACTCTCCTTTTTCTTTTTCCCTGACTCTTCTTTGGGTTCATCAGTAACACCTGAGGACACAACAATTTGGAGGGTGTTCAAGTCTATAGAGCACTAAAGACTTGGACCATATAATTGAGCTTTTTCTGGGTAGCCAGATTTCCCTATTAGAAAAAGTGAGAAAGGACTTGCTTTCTCTCTCTTTTTCCCTCTTTATTCATAAACACACACACACACACACACCCCCCACACATGCACACACATATTCAAATATATTTCTGATGTGATTTGTACAAGGTAGGGGGAAGGGCAAGTGATTCAATTCAATTCATTTCTATTCAAAAGTACTGACAATATAGCGTATTGAATGTCTGACTGTGCCCAGGGTCATAAGGTAAAGAAACAGAAAATGAAAGCCATTTCTAACATGCCCATGTTTAAGTGCTGTTATTGATTGGTTTTGAATTCCTCTTCACCCTGACCCCAACTCCTGCAAGCGAGAAAGTGTCTGCCCTTCTGGAGCTTCTAACACAAAAAGATGAAAACACATAACCGCATACTTGAAAACTGAGAGGAGAGATGTGCTTGTCTCATGCTGCCTGTCTTGCCTGTGGATACAATTCTATCAAGGTAAGCGGCAGCTTCTCCTGACAAGATCACCCACATCTACCCTTCTCTTCTCATTCAAATTGGCAAAACTAAAACCCAAAGCTGTAAAGTGAATTTAAAGAAAAAAACAAAAAGCCTGTAACAGAAAGACTTATGTATTGTGCAGAAATGTCACGTGCTTTGAATTTCCCTCAAGCTCCTCTCTGAACTGGAATGACTGAGATGCTGTCTGACCCCAGAGTGTAGGCCAGGGAAGCATCTTCCATGCGTTCATTCACTCCTTCTTTTTGTGGCCACCATTTGGCCATCAATTGTGTGCCTGGCACTGGACTAGATCCTGAGGATAGAAAAGTGAGTAAGCAAGATCTCTGCTTTCATATTAGCTTACAGTCCAGGGCAGGAGACCCCAGGAACAGAAAAAGATAGTGGTGTCTATAGTCTGAGGCAGGGGAAGTGGGGCCATAAAGGAGGGGGTCCCCTAGGAGTCCTGTGAGGTGAGTCATAGGAATAAGTAAGAGTTATCCCATTGGGAAGAGGGCCAGTGCCTGGCCAATAAAGGCAGCAAACATTTCACGTGCTAAGGCCCAGAGTCAGAAATAGTGGGATATGTGTAGGTAACAATGAGGAATTTGGGACTGGTGCAGACTTTCCAACATCAGTCTTCTCAAGATCACATATTTTGATTTAATTTGTATTTTCTTATCCTGTTTCCTCACTTTATACTACTCTTTGTATAGTAGAAGCCTCAAAATAATTCTTACTTTTACTTACATATGGAAGCTTAGTATTGTCAGAAGAAAGGAACATGATTCCGCTGTGTTTACCCTTTTCTGCAGTCACAAGATCACAAATCCTCTCTTCACTACTTGCTCCAGGAAGCTATATTAGACAATGTCTGATGAAGAGTACAGAGTACATGGACGCTCATAAAATTGTCATAACCTGATTTATATCAAGTTCAGTACCAAGAATAAATTCTCTTCACAATAGTTCCTTCCATTAAACCATAGGAAGTAACCGGGAAGAACTTACATCTACTACTTGTAAATATCCAGGCTTAGTAGATTTGTAGAGAAACATTTACAACTATCTCTGATGAAGACGATCTGATGCATTTCTGCAGACAAGAGCAGTTAATCCCAGCCCAAAGATCTACTTCTTAGGTTATGGTAGTTCGAAGAAGAGTTTTAAAGCTAGGTCTCATAACTATTAGAGTGTGTATATTTGCAATTAGTTCTTTTAAAATTATAAAATATGTTTTTGAATTTTTAATATGGTGTCAGAATTGATAAAAACGATCAACACATGCATGAGTTTTCCTTCAACCATATGTCGAATGGCCTCCCTGTAAAGTCTAACTCTACTGTCTGTAATTTTTTGGGAAAGAAAATCAATGTTTTTCTTAAAAAAATAAATCTCATAATTGGAGTTCTGTTTTATTGCTGTTATTTGAATTGAAATAAAATCACTACCTTCTCCCTTCTAACTGTACACTTAGTCTTCCCCCAAAGGTCTATTTAAAAGTTCCTATTTTCTTTTTCTGACAGCTTCATCCCTTCTTCCACTTCTTGTTCTGGAAGATATGTATGTGGATAAACAAGAAGAGTTTATACTGTATATCTATATGAACCCTTCTTAGTCTTCATGTTTTCTCCTAAGACAGAATCACTTTGGATTAAGTTCATTCTTAATGGTGGACTTAGAAAGGTGTCAAGGGCCAGTCCTGATGGCCTAGTGATTAAAGTTCAGCATGCTCCACTTCAAAGGCCAAAGTTCAGTTCCTGGGCTTGGAACCACACCACTCGTCTGTCAGTAGCCATGCCACGGCAGTGGCTCACTCACGTAGAAGAACCAGAAGGACTTACAGCTAGAATATACAACTAGTACTGGCACTTTGGGGAGGAAGAAACAAAAAGAGAGGAAGATTGGCAACAGGTGTTACCTCAGGGTAAATCTTTCCCAGAAAAAAAGAAAAATGTGTCTAGGGTCATAAGAATCATAAGAAATTAAATTATTTGTTAAAAAAGAAATAAGATGAAGTATCCCAGCAATTGAAAAGTGAATACAATCTTTCTCACCATATTTTCAACCTCTTTCTTTATGCTTGATGTCAAATATGCAGCAAATTTTACTCTAGATTACTTTAAAATGTCAATTTCGACATTAATCCCATGATGCACCACCTGCTGCACATTGAGTGAATAACATGATCAAAGTTATTAAAGAAAGTGGAAATAAAAATCAAGTCTATTTTAGATATTTATACTGTCAAATAATTAAAATGATTTAAAATAATTAGAATCTATATGGTATGTTCATTTTGTATCAAATATTAAACATAATTAACCTCTCCCTTTGCTAAGGTAAATAGGTAACAGGAATCATCTTGTTGTAATAAATACTTCTAAAAAGCATCTCCTAAAGAAAAATACTGGTAGTTTGTCATAACAATTATTACTTTTGTAGTCCACTATTTTATGGTTTTCTAACATGTTAAATAAACTTCTTATTGGGCAAAATGTTAGTGTAAAAGCTGACGATTGACTCAAATCCTGGTACCTCTAAGATGTTGTGCCATGAGGTAGACTTCAAGATTTTACAATCTTATTTTTGGTTCTTGCTAGATGTATGTTTTGCAAGATGTTACTAAAACTGTACCTCATCATGTCCAAAGCACCCCGTAAAAGTTGCCTTCGAATAAGTGACGTGGAGGGTTATAAATGTGTGCAAGACGTTCTACAATATCAGGGAGCAGCTGAGGCTGCTCATGCTGATGCCCAGATGATCTGTGTTAGTGGCAGGTACCTGGAATGATGGGCTAGAGTAGAGTCACCTGTGGTTTTAATTTAAGGATACTGTGAGTACCTGCATCACAGCAAGACATCCACCCACCTCCATCCCAGGTACCATGTATGCTCAAAGATAGAGCTGTGAAAAATCTAGAATTGGTCTCTACATAGAAGCTAGAATGTCTTTCTAGAAAAGAGTGCCTGTAGAAAAATTAATATTTCCTAACTGATCTCCTATCTATCTAAAATAGATTCATAAACAATAAAACAAACTATACCAGAAAAACAAAGAAAAACAACAAGAATTAAACATAGTAGCTTAAAAAATCTGTATGTGTGTGTTGGCATTAAAACTGTGTGATTATGTAGTGGTTTGGTTTTAAGGAAAGTAGCTGTAAAAACAATGAAGAGAAATCAACTACATACTTTTTTTAAAGTATTTTCTTTCTTATGTATAGGTGATATTGTAAATACGCTATATCAAGATTGATATTACTATTTACTGAATTAATAAAAGATAAACCAATACAAGACAAACCAATAATAGGAATCTCTAAAACCACTGTTTTAAAAATCATCACTCTTGGATATATCTATTACTTAGTAAGCTTTAAATTGCTATATAAGATTAATTCTCAAAGCTTTCCTGAAGTCAATTACTTTTCTAAGACTTGTTTTCACACTCAAATATTTAATATTGTAGCTCTACAAAAAATGTATATAAGAATGTTTGCCTTTTGATATAAATGGATTTTGAAAAAGTACATATATTCACTAATTGATCCAAACCACCGAAGGCTGTCGCATTTCTTGGCTATATTTGAAAATCCACCATGATTTCTAACACCAAGGATCAATATTTATGGCAAAAATCATTCTAATCTTTACTTCCTAAGTAGTTCGTTGAATTTATTTTCAAATAATAACAGTTGTATCATTCCTTTTGGGAGAATAATTATCTGAGATAGGTTTCTTCCGTTTTCTAACTCTGCCAAACGACACCCTACAGTCTCTCTCTCTGAAGTGGAGTGACAGACTGACAGGTGTTGTCAGCAAGAAGTCTGAAGACTGAGATGTGTTTGCCTTCTAATGGATTCAATAAGGCATAAAGGAGAGGCAGAGCAGCAGTGTGTGCAGCTCGGGGAAGCCTGTGGCAAACCCCCTTTGAAAGACGTGAAATCTCTGAGTATTCTGATGGAGGCACAGATACTCACAGTCTGCACTGTTGTCTTCTTAAAATATTCAGCCAAGATGCCTGATGGCATATTATTATCTTGAAAACAGCGATACATATTATAATGAAGACCAAACGCATTGGATTTTTCATACTTCCAAAAGAAGCTGTGGTCGAGTGTTGTTAGAAAATGACATAAAAATCTATCTGAAAGGTCTGTTATCTCTTATTTCCTCTGCAACTTTGAAACTGTGCTGTGAGCATCTTCGCAGCAGCACACATCTCAAGCCCTGCTGTGAGTCTTTACACCCTCAGCAAGAGTTCCTCTCTTCTTCCTCCCACCTTCCTCTAGTTACCCTAAGAAAACGCTGTGTGCTGTGTATTCATTTTCTGTAGCCCTTGGATCCTGAGTGTAGCTGAATGGAAACTGACCAATTCTGTAATAAGCAACCTCTTCAATTAGTCACACTGTCACCTGTGATAATACAAATTCTTCTTTGTGATTCTAATCATCGGCTGTCATTCATGTAATGCCAGGTGCTTGGCAAAGCGCTCTGTGGAATTTTTCATCCATCTGTCCAGTCTTAGAAATGACCTTCCATTACTTTCCTTTGTACACATGTTATCTTTAAATAGGTCATTTGCATAACAAAAGAATGCCTCTGACTACACTAGGAAGTTGCATGGTGGGAGAGGTGGCTGCGCTACATTCTCTGTAATCCATAAGATATTGAAGGCTGTTGCCATTCAGCCTCAGGCCACCAAGACTTCAGTGTATTTATTTCAGGGCAGCAAATGCTAATTGTTAACAAAAATACAGCTCTCTCTTTTATCAACTACAAATTTATTAGCACCAGAAAAAATCTATTCTACAAATAGATATTTGTATTGCAAATGCTTAAAGGGGTAGCTAATGAGGCCATTTATTGTTCAAATGTGACTAATTACAATGCTGAGAAACTGCCTAGGAGCCAGTATGTGCTTAGAAATTAAGCATTTTTCAGTAAGTGCATCAAAGGAGTTGGAACCAAACTGACAGCAAGAACTTCAGAAATCCGTCTATTCATATTGATCCCAACTTGCACAGTTTCACATAGAAAACTAGCTACAGGTACTTTAAAATAAATGCTCCACAGGCAAATGTACAGAAATAATGAACAACCTCTCAAAGGGAAGTATTCTAACTGGACTGACCATATAATTAGTCCTCCAAACTGGAATATTTTTGAGAACGAAAGAGGCCACTGTTAATAATTACAAAAGGACCACAGGCACAAAGCTGGACTTTCCGAGGCAAACAGAGATGTATGCCTTCTGTGTCCCTCTTTCTATTGCTCCATAGGCCTTAAATAAACATCTAAGTGATTACCTATTGCATAGAGAACACATTTCTTCAAACACTCCCACAATATTGGCCCAACCCACCATTCCAACTTTTCATTACATCATTGTTCACGAAGCCATTGTCTAAGTATATTGACCTACATGTGTTGGCTGACTATGCTTTGATGAAGTAATAACTTTTACTGGAGCTATAGGCTTTGCTTGGAATGATGTCCTGCACTTAATCTGTTAAAGATAAATCACTTTTATAATTCACGGTTGAGTTAATTTATGTCTTTTGAGGGCAAACATCAGAGAGGCTATAGGCCCTTTCTGTTGTGGAATGGAGCAAAGCATCCGTTAGCAAGGTGGCTCTGAAGAGGAGGTCCTCTGTCCATCTCTCCTTGCATTTTTGTTTCTAAATAGATGTCTGTCTCAAACTCCTTTCATTATTAACAATTCAGCTACCTCAATATTTTCTCGACTAAGTCCTGGAGGGAGTACCTTTGATGGACTTAGCTAATAATCATCTTTCCTAAGAGTCCAAGCTTCCACATCACTCATGAGGAGAGTGGCCCTTGACTTTGGAAAACACCACAGCTCAGTGAAAGGAGAAGTAACCACAGCTACAAGTGGGCCCTCTTAATTGGAAAAAGGATATGACGTAGCAAGCGGGGAGAAGAATGTAGAGGGCTTCAAACCCCTCTCTCTTTATGAAGCCTTCTCAGAACATTTCCGGGTAAATTGAGTTCACCCTATTGAACACTCATAAAATTTTGTGTTTCTACTCATCACTGAGATGTATCTGTTGAATTAGAATATTTATGTTTGTCTTTGTCTCCCCCAGTGGATCATAAACCTTTTCCCCCCAGCTTTATTGAGATATAATTGATAGATATCATTGTGTAAGTTTAAGGTGCACCACATGTTGATTTGATACATTTATATATTGAAAATGATTACCACCATAGTGTTAGGTAACACCTCCATCACATCACATAATTTATGTTTCTTTTCTGTGGTGAGAACATTTAAGGTTTACCTTCTTAGCAACTTTCAAGTATGTAATACAGTATTATTAACTATAATCGCCATACTCTACGTTAGCTCCCCAGAACTTACTCACCTTATAACTGAAAGTTTGTACCCTTTGACTAACATCTCCCTATTTCCTCCACCACTTAGCCCCTGGTAATGAGTTTCTATGAGTTCAGCTTTTTTAGACTCCACATATAGATGATATCATGCAGTGTGTCTCTTTCTCTGTCTGACTTATTTCGCTTAGCATAACACCCTCAAGGTCCATCCATGTTGTGGATCATGATGCGACAAATGGCAGGATTTCTTTGTTTCTCATGGCTGCATAATATTCCATCATATAGATATACCACTTCTTCTCCATCCATTCATCTGTAGATGGACATTTAGATTGTTTCCATATTTTGACTATTGTGAATAATGCAGCAATGAACATGGGAGTGCAGATGTCACTTCGATATCCTGTTTTCATTTCCTTTCAATATATATCCAGAAGTGGGATTGCTGGATGGATCATGAACTTCTGAAGGACCATGGTCATGTCTTTTTCATCTTGCTGTTCCTCATGGCACCATAACTTGGCACTTAGTAGGCATTCAATAAATGTTTCTTACAATGAACTAAGTTAGTAAGCTGCAATAATTAAATGCAATGTTGAAAATGGCAATTTAAACAAGAGAAGCCAAGAGTCCTTTCATTCTAACATGTTGAGAAATAAGCCATCATTCATCTCATCTCTCATTCCTTCCTCACCTCTGCCATTCTTATGCTAGATGGGAGAATAGAAAGAGTGGATGCGTATTAGATAAAACTGTTCACTGGATACTAACGGAGGCACCAGAAATTAAAATTACAGTAGCATAAATCATATATTCCTAAAGAAGTGTACATTAAATTAACATAAAGTTTTATCTTAGTTTTGGAGGAAACCATTTCAATTTCACAGAAGCTGCATAATAACAGGATTGAGAAACCCCACTATAAAGAGATTAACGTGAATAAAAGATCAGGAAAATACACGTAAGTAATGATCAGAAACAAACAAACGAAAATGCCCAGCCTTTTATCAACCTCTGTAGCATTTTGAATACCAGTTCATAAGGTATGGCTTATACAATGTTATGGTATATGTATACGGTATATATGCATATATATACCGTATACATATAATGTATTACATATAATGTATTATATTTAATATATTACATTTATTATATACATACATTATTTTTCCACCATATAACTGAAAATACAAGAAATGCCAAGGACTGAAATGTCATTAGAAAAATGTACAAGGGAAATAAATTGAGGTCAGAGTTAATCTGGCTCTGAGAGGTATCATAAAGATTAACATAGAACTCAGTTGGCAGCATATCACAAGTCAAATTTTGTCTTTAGAATTATACAATTATTCTTGCAGCTTCCTGGCATTGTTAGTTTTTGTCTTTATAAACAAAAGGGAGCCAATTTTCTTCCCACTAAAGTTATAATAGAATCTAAAAAACTTAAGCTGCTTCCTTCCCTCATAAAGATTTGAAGATTTCAGACTCCTGTGCACACTTGAAAGTGAATGGATCCCTTTATTTTTATCTTCTGGTTCCTAACAACTACTTTCAGAAAGTTATTGAATTTATATCCAGTGGGAATTGTAAAGTCCCATTGGCTACTTGAGAACACCATTTGTTTGTGCATCTCCCTATTGGGAAACTAAATATTAGAGCCAAAGCCACAAGGGAAAAATCACTATAAACAAGTGGTTCCAAAGGGGAAGGGGTACAGAGAAAAAGGTGACACACTGAACAAAAGAAACCCCATTGTGGAATGTTTTAGTATTAATAAATACAGCTGACTTAATATTCAGGATAATTTTTATTTTCATTACAAGCAGTTAAATTTAAAATGTATGAATGTTGTGTTAAAGTGTTGCAAAGAGTTTTTCTCTTAGGTTCACGAATGGGTGAAGATTTCCAGCCAGGGAAATTTTGTTGTATTAAATCTCCGACTCCTGGTAAGAAGTATGGGATGAATTTTCTCGTTGAACTTCTGTCCTGCTCTAAGCTGAAAGAAGAAATGAACACATCAGTGAACAGGGGTGGAAGGAGCGGTTATAGTAGCATGATAAATGCAGAAAAATGCTTTTTCTTCCAAGGCATTGCAGATATTGTCCAGCAGTTTATCTGCACAAAAACAAAACGTGACCCCCTGTAAAACGGCCAAGGTCAGTGAGTGTTAGTCAGTCAAGTGAAAGTTCCCTCAGGCCTGGTCAATCTCCTACAAGATCCTTTCCCCCGTCTTCCTAAGAAGAAGAAGACCTTTACAGAGGGTTGTAGAGTCCACTTAAGTCTCTCACTCAACTTTCTAGCTTTTGTTACATGCATTTCTTTCAAAAGTGTTATTAAAGGAAATTTTAAAATACTCTAGATTACTTGAAAAACTAAGGACACCTCATGGTAAACAACAAACATTTGTTATAAATTTTGTGTTCCAAGGACTCATGTTGAAAGGAAAAAAATTTTTTGGAGCTACTTTTTCAGGGCTGTATGGAAAGATCTCAGTTTCTCCATAATTTTTAAATCTCTTCTTGAAGCAAAGAAAGACACCACAAATATAAGCAGCACTAGGTCAATGTATATTTTCAAATTAGCAGTTGTGAAGCTTGGCAATTTATTATAACTTGAGATATTAATTGATTAGATCACTGTGCTTGACAAGATATTATAACCAACAGTTTAACTATTGTTGCTGTTTAAGGGTAAGCTTTTTTTCCCTCTCTCTCTTTTGGTCTCTGTTGCTTATTGAGTGTCTAGAATAGCCTGGTGCATAAAATGTCCCAAATAAAGATTTGACATTAGATGAAAAAAATTAATTAATTAATTAATGATTAACTCAGACATTGAAACTATACTATGCATAGATTCAAATCTGACCCTATGTTTTAGACAAAAGAGCAAAGGTTTATTTCTAGAACATAAGGAAAGCGGAACTCCAAATGGGCCTTCAACCTAAAATTTCACATTTGGTTTATAATATTCCTGAGGATATAAGCTTATTTATTTACTTTTAAATTTATTGACTGATAAAATATGAGAAGAGAATGAGAGACTCTAAGGACTGAGAAATGTCCACTGTGACCCTCACATGTCCTTGTCCCCTGTAGCTGTTCCTTACCCCCACCCAGCGCATGACCATAGCCTCAAATTCTCCCTCTCTCTTGCTCTTGATAAAACCCAAATAGCACAAACAATGGCTGCTAATCTGCAAAAATAATACCTTCTTCTTCCAAGTACCATCCCTGAGCAACTAGTCTCAAAACTAGCCCAACTTCCACTCGCTTCCTCCAGCTGAAGCCCTGTGGATGGTCAGTCAGCCCCCATGCTTCCCCAAGAGATCTCTCATGCCTGGCATTTTCAAATTCAGATTTATGCTAATGGTGCTGTATTTGATTTTCTTCCACAAGAGAATCAATACATTTCAGAGCCAGAGTAAGCCTTAGACATATGTGAATATGTACACTCAGTTTGTAGATAAGTACACTGAGGTCTTAACGTCTGTGAGGAAGGCAACACAAGCAAATGCTTCCCTTTTATTTTCCCCATTCTACAGCCATCAAGCTCCGAATTTTTAGTATAAAGTATATGTATAACAACAAAAATTATGGGGGGCTGGCCCTGTGGCCAAGTGGTTAACTTCATGTGCTCTGCTTCAGCGGCCCAGGGTTTTGCTGGTTTGGATCCTAGGCACGGACGTGGCACCGCTCATCAGGCCGCGCTGAGGTGGCGACCCACATGCCACAACTAGAAGGACCCACAATGAAAATATACAACTATGTACTTGGGGGATTTGGGGAGAAAAAAAACAACAGAAAGAAAAAAAAAAGGATTGGCAACAGTTGTTAGCTTGGCTGCCAATCTTTAAAACACAAAACAAAACAAAAATTATACACTTCCAGCTTTTTGCTTTTTATTATTCATAAAGAACGCCTTCTTAGTTTATTTATAATGCCTTTTGATTATTTTTTATATAATTTCAATTGAGTACTAGTCCTGTTAGTTCTGGGTATAACCATCTGAGAATGAATTACTCTTTAATCTGTGGCTTGGCTTTTATAAGACATCCTCATGCAGAGGATGAGCACTTTAGGTGGAAGATAAGGAGGCTCTGGTGTTCATCTTCGTAGAAGTATCTCTGGCAGCCTTTAGAACCAATCAGGGGACCCATTACATTCACTAGAAAACAGTTTTTTACCGTCAAAGGAGGTGCCGTGCCCTCTGAACTCTGCTTGGTTCACCTGTGTCTACAGCAGGAAGCTGAGTTCCAGGCTTTCTGCTAATTCTCCCATTGGCACCAAGACCAGGAGGGCCCTAGGAGGCATCCCCAGACCACAGAGAACACCCAGCAACTTGAGTACCTCACCCTCTGTGCCCCAAGCACATAGAGATCAACCTAATGCCGTACTCTAACCCTCACGGGATTTCTGAGATGACTCCTTTATCAGTCATTTGTCCCGTTACTAAATCTATCAGATTTGGGTCATGGTCCAAAATATAAACTTCTCCAGTCAGTTGTCTTTGCTTAAATTTTATCCTCAAACTAATCTGAAGTCCCTTCTTACTAACCCAATCTCATTTCTTCTAAACCTAAAACATTCCTTTCGTTGTAAGAGAAATATTTTTTTAAAAATTAATTTTACAAAAACCTACCTTGACCACTTTACTGACAATTCCCCTCCCCCCTCTTTCCACAACTGGATCCTGGTCCCTTCCTGTGCCCACTGGTTTTCCCAGAGCCTCTCGGAGTGGGGGTTTTCACACCTCATGACCCAGGTTTCAAAGGAAAGGCCAGCATCTTCCTTCTCCCTCGTGCTTCTTCCAGACCCTTCCCGCACAATGCTCGTATTAAAAATCCTCCTTTGACACTGAGGACAGCCTGAACTCCACCTTGTCACTGTCACTACTGACCTCCTTGTTTCTCCTTCTCTTTTGGAGAAGAAACTTTAGGCTTGGCTCATGGCATTCCTCTCTACCACCACTCTGTCACTGAGATGACTCAAACAATGGCCTACTTTCTCACCATGTTAAATTTCTCATTTTATGTTCCTTTCATTTCCTCTATTGCCTTTTAGTCACTCAATCTCATGGCCACACCAAAGAATTTTTGCTAATTCTAGGTTGCTCTAGTTCTGAAAAGATAAATAAAAACTACCACTTTCCAAAAACTATGTATCTCCCTTCGAGCTGCTCTTACAGTCATTCCAAAAGACCTGTTCTTCAACCTTACAGGGACTCCAGGTTTTTATACCCTCCGTGTTCTCTGAATCTCTCAGAACCTTCCTGCCTCCACCTTAACCTCATTGATATCATGGTGTGTTTTTTCAATCCATTTCTTTTCAATGTCAACAATTGTTCCCCTGTATCTCTCTGACACAGCCGCTCGGTAAAATCCAGTTTTGAATCCTTCCTTCAGTATCTTTGTACCTATGCTTGGGATGTTCAGCAATTCCTATATGAAAAAATCCACAGTGCTACAAATTAAGGTCCTATAAAGTCACAGATAAGTTTACTCAAATTCTCTAAACCAGGATATAGAAACAGAGAACACTGGTGTACGAAACAAGACTTTCCAAGGAAGAATAACAAAACAATTTAAACAAACAAAACTTGTTTTAAGGGAACCATTTTCCATGTCTTCAACTTTCATATGGATTCTTTTCTAATTTGATCTGTGTGAGAAATCTCTTGTTTTCTTAATAGGCTTTATCACTTACAAAAGACAGACACATCACTCACCAAACCTGGATCAGACCATGCTATATTTCCATGAGGGTATTTTCCAGGCTCTAAACAAGGGGAAGCCTCTCTAATTATTGACCATGATGCTATAAACATCGTCTTCCTTTTCTTCTTTGAACAATTTTTCTTATGGTTTAACATAGCAAAAGGGACATTTTGACCTAACTTGGTGTGTTTGGAATGCATATATGTGGTAATTAGTGGGTGGAGTAGTACAATTTTCATTTTAAGACATTTCCTCTTACTTCCTCAGACCATTTTTAATAAACGCTTTCAGTAAATATTCCAAGGCAGTAATTATTTGCCCTCTCTTCTCCAGATAATTTTCAATAAATATTCTTGAGGGAGAATTTCCATGAATTTAATGAGAAACACTGAATGTTAAAAATATTTCTGCCCACTCCCCACATATATTAATACAATAAATTAATAATAATTAATTAATAGTAATTAATTAATTCTCATCTCTAAACTATGTCACTATCTGGAAGAAAACTGCATTTGAATAGCTGAAGTATGGATTGGTGATTCAGATTGTTTTACATGTAACTGCATTATTTTCCAAAACTATCAAATTTTTCAAAGTACATTAGATAAGCATTAAGGATAAAATTACTATATATATATATATACATTTTTCAGAGTCAACGTAGTTGAAACCTACTTTACCAAATCATATCATTTGGAATATATATTCCAATTACAGCTAGTCTTCATCTTCAACTTCTAAAATGATTTCTATTTCTTACTCTCTATAAAATAAAAAATTAGGTTATACACCAAATGCTGAACCAATTTGCTTTTTGAATTATATACATGTTGCTTTTATTTAAAAACATAGGAAAAGCTTGAAAATTGTCTTATGAAATTAATTGAGTTATGTCTGATTTTTATACTTAATCTTGCTTAATTATTCTCCAAAACTAAAAACTAAATTTTAGTAGGCACACACTCACACACACACCACTTTACCAATGGAAATTTATGACTTTTTTAAATCATATTCTTTGATTCATTTGTAACTTTATAATTTTCACTACATATTATATTATTCAAATGAAAGAATGAGAGAGAGTCATTGTTAACTTGTTATAATATATGTTAATTATACTAATTCTAATTTATTTAAATATTTGACTGGATTGTTTTCAGTTACATATTTTGCGAGATAGTCTATAGTGTATTTCTTATTGATTTTTTTATACTACTCCTGAAAAAAGGTTATTAATTGGGGCTGGCCCTGTGGTGCAGTGGTTCAGTTCCCACGTTCTGCTTGGGCAGCTCAGGATTCGCCGGTTCAGATCCTGAGTGTAGATCTACGCACAACTTAGCAAGTGGTGCTGTGGCAGGCGTCCCACATATAAAGTGGAGGAAGATGGGCATGGATGTTAGCCCAGGGCCAGTCTTCCTCAGCAAAAAGAGGAAGATTGGCTGCAGATGTTAGCTCAGGGCTAATCTTCCTCAAAAACAAACAAAAAAAATGGTTATTAATATATTTACTTTAAATGTCAAACTTAGGCTTCTTTCTGACAGAAAGCATTCTGATCCAACTAATTGTTTTGTCAAAGAGGACTTGCTTTGTTAATTAGTGTTTATGGCAGATAATCTTCATTAAAATGAATAATTAAATCTGCAGACAAAAGGAGTTTATGAAAATGGTTAAAACCCATGGAATGGTTACAAAAATTACTGTAGTCACAGAGGTAGCAATGAAATAAACATTACTTTTATCTTCCCAAACTTTCTGGATGTATCATGTTGGATGAATTCCTCTAAGCGAAAGAGTAACATGTAGTTGATTCTCATAATTCATGGTAGATATGTTCTATAAAGTCACTGAACACTGAATTAGTAATTGCTGAGCCACTGCTCCTGGAGGAAATGCAGAGTTAGGTGCCTGTGAGCTTGTGGTTACAGCATTTTCATAAACTGATCAACACATAGTATTGAACTCATGGCTAACAGCAACGTAACTCATGCCTGAATGAAGCTCATCAACACAAGTATTTTCCTGCTAAGACCCATCATAGCGTCTTTGTACTTAGGAACACCAGACAGGACTTTAGTACCACGCTTGAGGGCCATGTTAAACAGCAAAACACCAACAAAAAGTACAAAAATGCAAAAATATGACACTAAGACCACAACAGGACACTTAACAGTATAAGAGCTGAAACAAGATGGCAAATCATCACCTTGTGTGACCACAGCTGGGAACATGCCTGTTATGTGACTGAAATTTTTTTGCCAATCTAGCATGTCTAAGAACGACTGTGAAACTACCATGACTATTGATTTTGGGGTTACAAACAAATTTCAGTCAGTAGGCATGTGACATGTGGTTCCAGGGACCCTTATGTTCGAATTGCTTTTTCAAATAATCAATGGAATTCATATATTTAGCTAAATGTAACTAGCTTATCTAGTTGTAAAGTAAAAAAATGTTTACTATTGGAAATTCTGAAACACAGGAAATGTGTTTCTTTGTGTATGATTTTTAAACATGGCTTGAGAATAGACACATACCATATGTATGGATCTTTGTTATAAAATACATCCTTCATTTGCTGTGAAGTGAAATGTATTCATTTATACACCAAATATGAAACTAAAAAATTCCATTCACTTGGCATCTATGTGTTTGATCAATTTTTTTCAATTCAAAAGTGATAATATTTTTATATTTTCATTTTTTTAGATGTAACTAATATTATAGATTATATTTGAAGAGTAGGAAGTATTATGAATGGTTTTAAGGAAGGTGTACAGTACTAGTGACATTTCACTTCTCTATCACCTTGTGTCAATCTTACAGCCTAGACTTGTGGACCTAAAGTGTTTGCTGTGTAAGTATTTAAATTTTCTGATATACCTGGCTCTTCTTCACTGAAGGAAACACTCTACGACAGAATTTGTTCCTTTACTTATGCAGGAGCCACACTAATGAGATGGAATATTGAACAAACGGATCCCGTTTCATCACTGCTGTCATTGGGTTTGCTCTCTGGTTGGACATAGAACATGAAGCATAGTCTCGATGTTGTCATCCTTGAAGACACCATTGAATTGAATGATCTACACAGAAAATATTCAAAAAGCTTATCAGTAGCACTATAAAACTCCAGGCAGTCAACCCCTAGCCCACATTCCCACTTCTTTAGTGCTTACTTCTGATGCTTTAGTTGTAACTAATACCTCTTTGTCACTCATTTCTATATAAAAACTTGTCCCCCACTTAGCTTTCTTGTATTCAAACAGGTCACATAGCCCAAGGGAGGATTTTCCTGAACAAAAATACTGGGTAGAAATGATATGACTTCTTTGATGCTTTGAGTTATTTTTCCTCATCTTGTGATGGAAAGTGCTATTTGAATATTAGCATTATACTCCCCTTTACTCCTTTGGAAAAGGTTTTTCCCCACTTTAACTTGGCCACAAATAATTTAGCCAGTGGTTGTGTCTAGATGAGGTAAGAATTCCCCCGAAATGCTATTCTACTTAGCTAAAAATCTTTCCTCTTCAGTTACCATGTGGATATTGATAGCAGACATGTAAAACTCTACAAACAGATAAGCAACTGAAGGACTATGTTATACACAGTAGTTTTCAAATATTTTATAAAAACAACAAAAAAATGAATTCCGGTCGTTTCCTTTTTCTTTCTTTCTTTGTTTTTTTCCCCCAGTAGAGACACATAGGTGGTGAAAACAGTACTGAACTAAGGGCCTGAAGGGGATGATTCAAGTTCAGGGAGCATCACTAAATCCTGTTCTGACCTTGGGCTTAACCACTCGGAGCCTTCCTTGCCCTGTTCTCTAGATTAAGCATTTACTGCTCAGACCACAAAATTTCGGAAAATATAAGTGCAAGTGAGACAAAAATATGTGAAGGAATTTTGTAATAAATGCTATCCAAACACAACACGTGGCTACTGTTGAACACTAATCTTTGCTCTCCCCATCCATGCTCTCTCACCACACCTCTCCTGGATGAAATTATGCTTCCAGAAGTCCTACTGCATAGGATGAATTCTCAAGAACTAAGCTGGACTTAGTTCAGACAACTACAGCGGGGATATTAAGAAGCTGAGAACAATTTGACATGTTCTAACGTAAGGCAAGAACAAGACTCTAGACAGAACTTGCCATTCATGTCCTAACTCAGTGTCTCCAACAGCTCAACACAGTGAATTCAGATGTACCATTGATTTGTCCATTTAGAAAGAAATATAACCTTTCTTAGCCAATATCAATATTCCCCTATTAATCTGTCATATGAATTAATGCCTCTGTCAATTCAAACCAAAGACAGATGAGAAGAAAGCATCAGAAGCAAGGTTAAAGGGAATAGATGAAAAATCTTGAAATTAATTGTCGTATATTGGTGTTGAAATACAACAATATATTCAAGCATTTGTTTATTTTTTTCGATTTTACCTCCCCCATAACTGCACCCCAAATGGGCTCTATGCACAGATAGAAAATAGAATCCTAAGCCTTAAAATGTTATTCAAAGTTATTTTTTTTAAATGAACATTTTATTGAATGAAACGGAGAGAAAGTAAATAGAACATTTTGACCCATTTAGGCCATAATTTTTAATTTGTTTAAAAGTATAGTTTTAAATAGAGTAGTTTCTTTTTGAAATAATCAATATAACTTCTACAAATTATGAAGCATTAAAAATGAAAACAGAGGATTATGACAAAGAAATCACACACAAAAAAATTGAAACAATTTGTTGTGGCCATAGGTTATAATGAGATTTTTCTTGGTCCAAAGTCTCCAGGCTATCAAGTTCCTTTCTTTGGGACATTTCATTTTTAATTTTTTTTCATAAATGTTGATATACCATGGACAATTTAGATTCCCATAGATGGAGATCCAGATTTTTTACACATAGCTATCCATTTGTCACCATATACCTAACCAAGCTATTTATATTTTCCCAATTATTTATTCTGCTATCGTTACCATAAACATAATCCCCAAATATGCCTACTTTTTACTCCATCTTTTTCCACTTATTATTCTTACGTTAGTATTAAACTTTTAAAAATTACCTTAGAGTTTATCTAGCATCTAGATCAGTCCTATCCAGCTGAAATATAATTTCAGCCACATATATAACTTCAAATTTTCTAATTGCTTCATTAAAAAAAGATAAAAAGAAGCTAGTGACATTAATGTTATTTTTACACTTTAACTCAATATATCCAAATATTTCACATCCAATCAATTACATTTC
The DNA here is from genome assembly GCF_041296235.1 of Equus asinus. Classification (NCBI taxonomy): domain Eukaryota; kingdom Metazoa; phylum Chordata; class Mammalia; order Perissodactyla; family Equidae; genus Equus; species Equus asinus. Next base: position 56,609,575 of record NC_091794.1, read on the forward strand.
AATATGTAATCAAATATAAAAACAAATGTTGAGATATTTTACATTATTTTTTCGTACTAAATATTTGAGATCTAGCATATATTTTACACATAAAGTAGATCTCAATTCACACTAGCCACAGTTCAAGTATTCAATAGCCATATGTGGTTAGTGGCTTGTGGCGACTTTATTGGACAATGCAGATATGGACAAGTAAATACAAAATAAAAACCTGTATGTCTTGAAATAAGATCCTCTTTCCAACAGATATTATAAGGAATCATACAACAGTAGCCTTTAAGAGCTTTTCGGGATCAGAGTGGCATCCAAAACCTACTGAGGAAATGACTTTGGATGGAGTAAAATATACAGCCATGCTAGGTAACAACTCAAGCGTCACCTCGTTTAGCTACATCTAATTATTGTGCTTTTAAACTTAAGTTAATTCCTCTAGAATCAGGCCCAAAAGCATATAACAAATTTCACAGTTATCTCATTTAGTAATGATGTAGAAAGTTTTGTCACTATTGTTTAATAAAAATATAAATTGTAATTTTATATTCACTTGAGTATCCGTTTTGAAATAAGTTTTTTTCATCATAGATTTTACTCATCATCATAGGCATCTTCAGCGGATTGATTTGATTAATTTTTTTCCTAAATAACTTCTTCCTTGTCTACCATGTCAGTCCTTATCTCTTCCCCCAACTACCGCAATACCCATGGGGAGTAATCCTTTTAAAATGCAGTCAGATCAAGTTACTCTTCTGCTTAAAACTCCCCAAAGAAATCTTGCTCATTCCTGGTCAAATTCAAAATCCTTACAATGACCTATATAACCCAATAGAGTTGACTCCATTCTTTAACCTTTCTTCTACCACTCCCTTGATGTTTTTGCACTCTATTGAGACACGCTGGCATTATCCCTGTTTCTCAAACATAGCACTTAGTGTTTCCTCTGGTTAAATGTTTCCCCACAGATATGCACGTAGCTCCATCTTTCACCTCCTTCAGGTCTTTTCTTGAATGTCCACTTGTCAATGGAGTCTAATCTGACCACATTATGGAAAACTGCAATGTCGTCTCCTATCACCACTCATGCCTGTTCTCTATTTTATTTTTCCTTGTACACTTATCACTATCTAAAAATAGTCTATTTTTTATATTATTTACTTTGTCTGTTGATGCTTCTTCTCTTCTAGAATGTAAGCTCCATGAAGGCAGGTGCTGTATATGTGTGTGTATATATATATACTCTGTTTGATTTATTACTGCATCCCCAGTACCTAGAACAGTTCTTACAAGAGTGCATGAAATAAATTGATAAATTTAAATTTTTCACATACATGTATATTTAAAATAATAGGATAGAAAATGCACACCACGAATATTATATATTTTTAATTTATCTGAATACACTCTATTTATTTTGATGGTCTAAAAATAAGAATAAATTTTATATAATATTTATAGTGACTAGTGCCAGAAGCAAAAGCTTAATTAATTAATTAAATATGAGTGTGCTTGAGACATGCAGCTTCTTAATCCTTTTAGCACTTCATTGGTGGGTGACAGTGTCAGGATTTGAAAAAATGAAATGAGCATATTGTGCCTGTTCACACTTATAATGGAGAGTTTTTAAAAATAATCAAAAGCATTAAAAATAAATTCCATCTGATTTTAGAGATTTCTGGACCTACATTTTAGGTTTTCTTCCACATTACTATAAAAAATGTTAAGTTAAAAAATCCCAACCTTATTTTAGACTGCTGGAAATTTTCAAGAGGTTTTCTTTCTCTTATGAAATTGTTCATATTTTGACAACTAAACATAACCATAATTATCACACTGTCTTTCAGAGAACCTTTGAAGTTTTAGAGAAATCTGAATTTCTACCTCCTAAAGTTTTAAGGATCATTACTCTAGAAATGTCTAAATAGATGATATAATAGATCATAAACTTTCAAGGATTAAAAAGGAAAAAATTTTATAAAGCAATACTGTATAAAAATTAAAAGCGGTATTCACGAAAGGATCGAATTAAATGTATCTTTAATAATTTGAGGAGTTATACGCATTTTAGATAAAATTTATAGTATATTTTATTCAGAGATGCACAATGAGATATATAATACCAATTAAAAATGAAGTATAACTTTTGAGAACTTACTATATGCTAATCACCACACTAAGGACGCACATTCTAAAAACTCTGAGAACAAACTTATTCATTCTGTGACAATCTGCATTTAATTAAATGAGAACCCATATGTCTAGTTACTTTACCCCAACCAAATTAACCATTTCTAGTAGGAGGAAACACGGCCACCAAAAGATATAGAGCTCTAATTAGCGCTGTTACCATATAAGGAAAAAGAATCTCTACAGTTTTATTTAAGAATCTTGATATGCAGAGATTATACTGGATTATCCAGGTGGGTCTTAAATTCAATCATGAGCGTCTTCATAAGAAAGAGCCAGAGGGGTATTATACATACATAAAGAAAGTGGTAATATGCAGATGGAGTCAAAGATTGGTGTGATTTAGCCATAAGCAAAGGAACATCACCAGGAGCTAGAAGAGGGAAGACAGAGTCTGTCCTAGAGTCTCTGAGAAAATGTGGTACTGTCAACATCTTGATTCCAGCTCAATAAAACCAATGTTGGACTTCTGGCCTTGAGAGTTGTAAGGAAATAAATTTCTGCCGGTTTGAGTCAACCAATTTGTGAAAGTTTGTGATGGTAGCCATAGGGAACTAATATAGATTTTGGTAATGGGAAGTGGTGTGCTGCTGTAACAAACACCTAAACATGTGGAGTGATGTTGTAATTGGATAGCAGACAGAGACTTGGAAGAATTTTGAGGTACAGAATATAAAAGCCTAAATTGCCTTGAACAGAATGTTGGTAGAAACATGAGTGTTAAAGATGACTCTGGTGAAGGATCAGAAGGAAATGAGGAACATGGTTTTGGAAATTGGGGGAAAGTAATTCTTGCTATTTAGTGGCAAAAAAATTAATGAATGGTGCCCTACAGCTGTGTGGAAAGCAGGACTCATAAGCAGTGAATCTGGATATGTAGCTGAGGAGATTTCTAAACAAAGTGTTAAAGGTGCAGCCTTGTTTCTTCTTGCTGCTGATAGAAAAATGTATGGGAAAAGAGATAAATTGAGGAAAGAATTGTTAAGTAAAAGGGAACTAGCACTTGATGATTTGGGAAATTCAAAGCCTATCAAGATTGCAAAACATGCTAAAATTAGGAAATTGATTGTTAGAAAATTGTGTTCTGGAGAGAAGACCAAGAGTATGGCTAGAAAAAATTTACTGAAGAGATTAAGTGTGTGACTCATGGATTCACTCAACCATCTAAGCAAAGCCAGGAAGAATTATCTAGTAAAGATCTGTGGAGGACTCTCTTGCTAAAGATCTGAATTCCCATGACATACATAGGAGACCCAACAGGTTTATGAGAATGTTATACCTGTAGAAACACTGCTATCTTGGACTGAAAAAAGGAGCAGAGACTGGACAAAACAAAGGCTTCCAAACATCCACAGACAGGAAATAGACTGATAAAATTGCTCATCTGGAAATATATACTACCCTTAAAGAAAAAGGAAGGATACACTAAACGCAGAGCCATGGTTCCAAAGTGTGGAGCTGTGGGCTCAGAGGCACATATCCAGGTCACTGGCACAGAAAGTAGAACTGTGGTCCCAGAGGGTAGAACCTAAAGCCACAGATGATTATTTTTGAGCCTTAAAATATAATGAGATTTTCCCTTTAGAATTTCAAGATTGCTTAGGAACATTGTTCTCTTTCTCCCTATATTTTACCCTTTTTGAAAAGGAAATGTTCATAACTGTTATCCTACACCTGTCCCACCATTAGATTTGAGGACCAGATAACTCATTTTCTAGTTTCACAGGCCCAAAGATGATAAAATTTTCCCCAGGATGGATCATAACAGATTTAGATTATTTAAATAATGAAATTTGAAGATTTTGAGCTGATGACAAATACATTTTAAACTTGAATTGATGTTGTAATAGGTTGATATTTTGGAGGATATTGGCATGGAATGATGTATTTTACATGTGAGATGAATGTGAATCTTTGGGGACCAGAGAAAAGATTGTGGTAGGCTGAAAATGCCCCCCACCCCCAAATATCCACATCTGAATCTCTAATTCCACATTCCTATGCCTGGAAATGTTACCTTATATGGACAGAAAAAGGAATTTGAAGATGTGATTCAGTTGAGGATCTTGACATTGTTATGAATTATTTAGCTAGGCCTTCATAGCTGTAAAAGGAGGCTGAGGGAGATTTGAAACATAGACAGAAGAGGAAAAGATAAAGGGACTGTGAGGGGCAGAGATGAATGATAAGGCCACAAGCCAAGGAATGCCAGTAGCCACCAGAAACTGGGTGAGATACGGAGCAGATTCTCTGCTAGAGCACTTAGACAGGGAATATATTAAGACCCACTCAAAAAAAAAAAACACCTAACTGTCAAAATTTGCAGGACAAAACTAAAATTCTACTTACAGGATACTTTATAGCTTTTAATACATTTATCAAAATCAAGCAAGATTGGAAACTAATAGTCTGGCTTTAAACAAAAATGTGGGTGACAATGTGACAGAGGAAACCCTAAGAAAGAAGTCAAGAAATTATAAATGTAAGCAGAAGTCTTAGGAAAATAAAGAACAAGAGCAATACATACACACAATTGTGAAGATTGGCAAAATCAAAAGCTAGTTACTTGAAATGATTAACTAGATAAACAAACATCTAGAACATTGATTAACATTGATTAAAAACATGTAAATAAGTTTACTCTGAAATAAAAATGGAAAATATTTACAGATAAAAATAAGATTTAAAACTGCTAAAAATATAAGTATGAACTTATGCTTCCAGCCATGTTGGAGTAAAAAGTAGCAGACTCAACTGTCCCACGATGATCAAAGAAAATTCTAGATAAAATAAATGAAATATTGTTTTCAGGCATTGGAAATGGGCATGCAACACTATGAAAATGGAAAGGTGGAAAACAAAGGAGGTGAACCACACCATCACCCTGGCTTTCAGCAATTTCTGGACTGCTGGAGCAGATTGGCTAAAAATAAAAGAGAGAGAGAGAGAGAGAGCTCAGTGATCTAAATGAATTGAAGAGCTGGAGATTGGATTTCAGAGAGGTTAAAGAAGATGGAAGTTGCGGAGTTCCAGAGAGGTTGGGAGCTATGAAGCAAAAGAGCCTCAGATATCTGCACAGGAGCCTCCTTGAAACTTTGCTGAGTCCTTAGCTTTAGAGTAAAACTTGGTGAAACCAGGCAAAGAAAAACAAGCGTGCTCTCAGTTGAACAATCCCCAGAGCTCAAACAAGTTGGTAGACCTTTGAGTTCTCACCAGCCAGAGTAAAGAATCGTTAGTGATCACTTGAGACATTCAGTAGAGAGCCATGAGGAGTGACATCTTGGTAACAAGACTGTATTTGAATTACCCTTGTGTTATGTATTGACTGTATTGATGTACCCTTAAATAAAGGCTACTCAAGTCGACCATAATAAATGTTTAAAACAATCCTTAAAGTTATCAAACTGATTTCATAATTTGACCATTTGACAAAACAAAACCAACAATCTATAAAGAAGGACAAGAAAATCCAGATACGCAACAATGTACTGTTCACTACAATTGTTGTTGAAGATCTTAACATTCCTCCATCAGCAATTGAAAAAATTAAGCATTAAATGTGAAAGCATATAGAGGACTTGAATGATGCTATGAACCCACTTGTCCTAATTGATATTTGTAGAACACTCCACCTAATAGTGGCAAGATACACGTGAAATATTCAACAAGATAGACTATATCCTAGGACATAATACAAGCCTAAGAAAATTTTAAAAGTTCACACCACACAGAATGTGATTTCTGAACATACCGGAGTTAAATTATGAATCAACATGCAAAGTAAAAGATATCTGAAAAATCCCCCATTCAGTTGGAAATTCCACAATTATTTTTAAATTATCAAGAGGTCAAAAAAAGAAGTCAAAAACAGAAATTAGACAGTATATTGTAATAAACGAAAATAAAAATACAACATATCAAAATTTGTGGACTGCAGCTAAAACAGTGTTTAGAAAGAAGTTTGAACATTTTAGTGCTTAAATTAGAAAAATAAAAAATTTTGAAATAAATAATCTCATTTTTTACCTTAAAGTTGGAAAGAGAAAATCAATTAAAGCTGAGTAAGCAAAATGAGGGAAATAATGAGGAGCTGAAATCAATGAAATAGAAAATGAACTAACAAAAGTTTAAATCAATGAAATCAAAAGATTGTTGAAAAGATCAATAACACTGATAAACTTCTAGTCGGTGTGATCAAGAAAACAAAGAGTACACAAATTACCAACATCATGGAGAAAAGAAGAGGCATCACTATATATGTTTGAGACACGATAAGGATAGTAAGGAATATTATGAATCAGTTTATGGCAATAATTTGACAACTTAGATGAAATGGACAAATTATTTAAAAGAAAAGAATACCTAGCTTTCTTAAAAAGAAATTGATATCCTGAAAAGCCATGTAACTATTTTATTTAATATATATTAATAACTAATAATATAATATAATAGTTACTCAGTTTATTTACTGAATCTGTAGTTAAAAGTCTTCCTAGAAAAACAACTCCAGGTCCAGGTGGTTTCACTGTTGAATTCTACCAGTCATTTAAGAATGAAAAAATACCAATTCTACACAAACTCTTTTAGGTAAAAGGAGGGCATACTCGCCAATTGATTTTATGAGGCTACTATTTCCCTATATCAAAACCAGTCAAAATCTATATAAGCAAAGAAAACTAAAAACCAACATATCTCATGAACAAGATACAAAATTTTTCAAAAAATATTGATGCATCAAATACAGCAATATATAAAAGAACAATATTATGACAAGGAGGAATTTATTTCAGGAATGCAAGGTTAGTTTAAAATTTCAAAAAATAAATCAATGTATTTCTGTATATTAGGAAAATAAAGGAGAAAAAAACCATACAATCATCCTCATTGATTACGAGAAAACATTTGACAAAATTCAACATCCATTCCTGATTAAAACTTTCAGCACACTAGAAGTAGGACATTTTCCCAATCTAATAAAGAACATCTGCAAAAAAACTACCGTTCACTTCATACTTAATGCGAAACAGGCAAGGATTTCTCACCACTTCTTTTCAAACTTTTACTAGATTCCTTAGCCAATGTAATAAAAGTATATAAAACACATATATGTAAAGGAAGAAGTAAAACTATCTGTGTTCCTTGATGACACAATCATGTACATAGAAAATCCTAAGGATCAAAGATCTCTTAGAATGAATATGCGAGTTTAGTAAAATCAGTGAAAAAAGCCAATATATAAAAATTGTCTATGATCTTATACACCAGCAATAAATTATTGGATGTGTAAAAATACTATTTAAAAGAGCATCAAAAATATGAAATACTTGGGGATGTTTAACAGAATAAATGTGACACCTGTATACAGAAAACCACAAAATATTTTTGAGAGAAATTAAAGGGTTAATAAAGAAGAGATAGGTCATATTCATAGATTGAAATACTGAATATTACTATTGAAACATTGAATGCTAAAGTACTGAAAGTTGTTTTGACACCACTTGTCTCTAGAGTAAGCTGTATGTTCAATGCAAACCCAGGCAAAATTTGTGAAGACTTTTTTCAGTAGAAATTGATAAGAAATTGAAACATATAATATTGCAAATGACCAAAAATAGCCAAATAATTTTGAAAAAGTATCAAATTTGAAGGACTTAGTACATATAAAACTACAGTAATAAGGAGTGCGGTTTTAGCATATCTATAGACTGACGATCAATGGAACAGGAAAACAAAGTCTCCAAACAGTCTAACACAATAGAGTCGATCACTTTTTTCAGTAAATGCCAATGTAATTCAATGGAGGAAAAATGTTCTTTTTCACAAACGGTGCTGAACAATTGGATATCAATGTGTAAAGGAAAATGAAGCTCAAATTTCCTATAATATCATGCATAAATATTGTCTAAATATGGATATAGACTTTAACATATCAGCCAAAACTATAAGACTTCTAGATGAAGATGTTCTAGGGTAAATCTTCAAAACCTTAGGATAAGCAAGAATGTTTTATGTAGTATACAAAATGTATGAATTATTTAAAAATTTGGTAAATTGGAATTAATAAAAATTAAAATCGTCTCTTCAAATAATACACTTGGTTTTGTATACTGATGAAGAAAATAAAAAGGCAACCAAACACTTGAAGAAGATACTTGCAATACATCTTTCTGACAAAGGACCTGTATCCAAAACACATAAAGAGCTTTTACAATGCAGTAGTAAGAGGACCAGCAACCCAACAAAAAATGGGCAAAATATTTGCATATACACTACAGAAAAGAAGATGTGCAGTTGGCCAATAAACACAGAAAAAGTTGTTCAACATCTTTAGCCATAGGAAAATGCAAGTTCAAATAATGATGAAGTATCAGTACATGCCATTAGAATTGCTAAAATTTTAAGAACTGGCTGCTATTGTTTTTGATGCAAAGAAACTAGAATTTTCATGCATTGCTGAGAGTGGGGGATACAAAATGGTACACGAACTTTGAAAATAATTTGGCAGTTTCTTAAAGTGTTAAACATATGCTTAGAACACACAACATGCATAAATATCTATATACATAGAGTCTAGCAATTCCACTCTGAGATATTTACCCAAAAAGAAATGAAAATGTATACCCAGAATATTATGAACTAATTATGTCCCCTGAAAATTCATGTGTTGAAGACCTAAGCCCCCAGTGTGATGGAATTAGGAGGTAGGATCATCTTGGGCAGTAATTAAGTTTAGTTTAAGTTTAGATGAGGTGATGACAGTGGAGACCCTGTGATGAGATTAGTGCTCTTATAAGAAGTGGAAGGGTCACCACAGCTTCCTTTCTCTTCATAAGTTTGTGCCAAGCAAAAGACATGTGAGCACACAGTGAAAGGGTGACTGTCTACAAGCCAGGAAGGGCGCCCTCAGCAAGAACCGAATCTGCTGGCGCCTTGATCTTGGACTACCAGCCTCCAGAACTGTAAGAAATGAATGTCTGTGGTTTAATCCACCCAGTCTATGGTATTTTATTTTGGCAGCCTGAGCTAACTAACACACACACAAATCCTTGTGTAGTACTGCTCATAGAAGCTTTATTCCTAATTGCCCAAAACTGACAAGACCCTAAATGTCCATCATCAAGTAAAAGGATAGTGTATATCCATTCAATGGAATATTTAGCAATACAATGAAAGACACTATTGATACATACAACAACCTGGATAAATCTCAAAATCATTATGCTGAGAGAAAGAAGCCAAACACAAAAGAATACATACCATATGATACTATTATATGAAACTCTAGAAAAGTTGAATGAATTTGGTAGTGACAGAAAACAGTTCAGTGGCTGCCCGGCGCCTAGGTTGGGGAGAGAGGTTTTTGACTAGAGCTAGGCACAGGAGAAGTTTTTTGGTTTGAAAGAATCTTGATTGTGGAAGTGGTTATCTGTGTGTGTGTATGTGCATGTACATATTTATTATAACTCCACAAATTATACACTTGAAATGAATGCCTCTATTTCATATAAATTATGTCTCAACACTGATTTAAAAAATCAACACTAAAATGTTAGAAAATCAATATTAAAAGGAAAAATATAAAATGTAAAATTTCAAAATATAAAAGAATAAGAACAGTTGAATAGATTAATAAATAATAAATTGAAATAGTAACCAAAGACCACCTCACACATCACAAAGATGCCCAGACTTCGATAGTCTCATAGGTAACTTTTCCTAAAAGTATAAGGCAAACATAATTTCTATTTCATACACATTGTTATAGCAAATAGTAAAAGAGAAAAACTTACACACTTTTTTAATAAAACGATTGATACCTTGATTAACACAGTCGATATGGATTGGGAACGTACGAAGAAAGAAAACCACAGCCTACTTCACTTGGAATCTCAGAGGTAAAAATCCTAAAGAAAATATCAGCTAAATGATTTCCATGATATATGACAATAATAATAGTAATAAAAATCAAGATAGAATGGGGTTTATTATTTACTCATATTTATAAATAAAGGTGTGGAATAATTAAATTTGGTCACTAGTATGGGGCTTATCAGCAATTGTATTGATTTTGGCCTAATTTCTCCAGGACAAAACTCATCTTTGATCCTCAGGACAATAAGGAAGGGCCAGTGTTCCTACAAGGCTGTCTGCCTTTATACAGCAAGCTAGCCACATCAAGGGAAGCCAGACTGGATGTGATGTGGCTACTTACTATATGGTCAGGGCTGTCATGTTCTTGTAGAAGTTTTTCTGGCTGGTACTGTCCAACTGTCTGTAAGTCTGTTTTATGAGAAAAGGCAACACTAAAGTTCGGCATGCCCAATCAGCTGTGCTCCAGCTCCTGCTTGACACACGAGCTTTTTCCAGTTCATTATGTTGTCAGTCATCAGTGTGAGATTGAAATGGAGTATTTGTTGTCCTCCCTGAAGCATGACCAACTCTCACCACTCTATGCTGGCAAAAATTAGCGGGACCATCTGAGTTGCCTCATTTCCTGCTTTGCCGCAATATCTTCCTCGTATGCTCCCACAGTTCCGTTTCAATTTGAAATAAACCATGTGTTTCTGTGAGCATTTGCTATTTGCAATGCAAATTCTTAAGCCCTTTCTTAGTTTCAAAATCTATGATGTTATCTCTACTATTTTCACATCTTTTTGTTTATTTCTGTGTGTGCTGGGTGGGCTATGGTGTTAATCTCTACGTATGACACTTTCTCTGCAGTCACTCTATCCACCTGTTGTTATTCACTTGTATTTGTAACTTTATACTTGGGCTATGGAGAGTGTTTATTCCTCTTATTTAGACTAACTGCTGTTTTTCATAAGTAGAAATAAAAATATTAACTACCGTCAATAGGTCTTTCAATTTAGAATTTTTCCCAAATCATAAAGATGAGTGGAACTGAATTATTTACATTCTTAATCAAGTGCATGCATTTATTAAATAGCTGAATTGAATTTAGATGTAAATCCATTTCCATGAAACAAATTAGGGTTATGACCAACGACCTGGCCCTCATTATCATAGAACTCTGAGAGCTGAGCAAATCAGATATACACAGAGATTTTAAAAAATACATTTTCTACTACTCTACTATAAATTGTTTATTAAATCGGACTGGGTTTGTTCAATTTTAGTAGTAGTAAGATCTGTAGTAAGATCCCAGGTCCCAGAACAATAGTAAAAAAAAAGAGAGAGAGAGAAATTAATTTTGGGGCTGGCAGTATTTGTCTTTTAGCAAATATGCAAAATGGATAGGGGACCACAGGCTTAAAAGCTTGTTTAGAGACAGATCTCAGGGAAATCCTTCGTCTCTGGTCAGATGGACCTAGTTTGGGAGATCTCTATCTCTTACAAGACGTGGGACTTCGCCTAATCTCTCTCAACTCCAGTTTCTTCATCTGTAAAATGCTGACTTAAAAATCTAACTCATCCTGTTGGGAGGATTCAACGTTATATAAAGGGATTAGCACAGTGTGTGGTTTACAAAAAGTCCTGATAACCTGTATTAAAACATTTACTTCAGTTTGTTACTTAAGAAATAAAGACTAAGTTTAAGAGCTTCAGTTTTCGCACCTGTAAAATGGTAATAATACCTACATTAAGGGTTTCTTGCAAGGATCATAAGAATTTGCAAATGAGAGGAGAAAACCCCCATCTATTAGAAAACTAGCAGTAAATATGAAGAAAAACAACAGCGAGTGAGTCAGAATGCCTTGTTTGCGTCTTCTCTCAGTAAGTAGCTGTCTTACTTTGAGAGAAAATCCCTTTAGAAATCAGTTTCCACTTTTACCCTGAGAAGCCTGGAGTGAATTCTTTTCGGTTTCTAGCTTTAAACTTGTGTAGACTAGATACATATAGAAGATATTCTGGAAATCTTTTCTTTGATTTTCCCCTCTTGCTATTTTACAGGTTAATCCACCCATACAAATCTCAATCATAGAGAATATGTTGCATAGCAGGCAATGTACCCACTTATCTGTATAAAATATTTATACAATCTGTAATATTCCCAGATATTTATGTAAAACAAAACAGAATTATCATTATAAGATACTTGGTAAAGTCAACCAAAGTTTTTAAAAGTGGTAAATCAATGTCCAATTGTATTCCTTGTTAAGAAAAGAATACAATTTATATACTATATTATTAATACTAAAATATCTAAAGAAAATCACTCACTTCTTGAAATTCTTCAAATCAAAGGTATTTTAAAGGATATTTTAAAAATTAAATGTAATATGTATGAGCATTTTAAAAGTATTTAAAAATCTTCTATACCTGAATAAAGCTTTATTTTCTGGAAACAATGTTGAATTTCTAATGCCTGTTATAAAATTATGAAGTCATTGAAAGTTAGTATTTTTCTTTTTCATATTTTTAAATTCTTGCTGTATTTTAATTGTCTAAAAATTCATTGTTTTAAGATTTCAAATATATTCCTGTTAATTTTATAGCTATTATTTCTTAGTTTCATTTTTATATATCATATTTGGAATAATATTATTTTATTTGAATACAACAATTAATAAATCAAGTTTTTAATCATATTTCATAGTAGTCTATTAGATGCACATTTACTACTTGAGGATAAATAGAAAATATAATGTAAATATCTCAGTGATTAACATTGATCCAGAAAACTCTAAACAAATTAAACAAAATATAGGTTGTGTTAAGCAATGAAATATTTGTGTAAGAATATAGCAAAATATAATTTTTTACATGAAATATTATCCTCCTGAGGGAAATGATATAAGCCTCATTGAAAACATTTATGCAAATATCAATAATGAATGTACATTCACAATTTAATATTAATTTGAAAGTGTACAATATTTTTGTATCCTCTCTACACCCTAGTGCTATTATTTCTCTGTAGCTATACTAAAATCTAAAAATTTCTTTGTTTTGAATCACTTCCTTACAATAGGCCAAGAATTTTCAGTTCATATAAGAATATAGAGTTTATGTTTATCTTAATAATTAATAATTCAATGCTTCCTTGTTAAACACATATTATTAGAGAATAAGAATTCATCCTGCATCAAAAATAAGAAATTTGGTGTGAAGCTCACCTGTATTCAAACTATCAGAATACCATCATCTTGCTGTGACTTCCAGACAAGAGGGAGGATGGCATGTCTTCCTGATGGATTAAGGGAAAGAACATAGGGTTGGGGAACAGAAGTCTTAGATTTGAGCCTGGATATGCCCTTGATTGACTGGCCATGTGATCAAATATCTCTGAGTCTTACCTCTCTCTTCTTGGAGACTGAATGAACAAATGAAGTTTATTTGGAAAATGTCAATCATTATCCATGTATTGATTGTTATCCAAACCAGGAACACCTAAATGACCAGTCAGGGCTGATTAATTTGTCTTTAAGTTCAAACTGATCGTGAGCCAATCTGACCTCTTCTCTTTGATTTCCTATCAGTCAAGATCTAGTCAGTTAATAGAGGCATTTAATATAAACATCTAGTCACAAAGAGGTGGAAGAAAAGGAAGTTGAATACCATCCCTGGCGGGGTCTGTGACATTATGGAGCAGAAATGTTTGACAGGAGGTGGAACCAAGGAGCAAATGTAGATACTGTGAGAAATTTCATCCAAGTCAAGAGAGGGAAAGAATGTTCTGGCTTTTCCCTTGCTCCCACCCTCCAATGTTTCACCACTGATTTCATTGGCAGCAGTCAGAAACCAGCCTGGGAAACATAATGGGCAGTGCTCAGTTTTTTTGTGATAAAGAAGATCAGGGTGGAGATAGAAATGGATTTGAGAGCAAATAGACAAATGATCAGCACAAGTCCTAACTATTTATATCTCTAGGCTGGTCTTTCCTCTGATGATAATAAGCATTTCCAGAAGGAAAGGGTATATGTCTATCAAAATAACATTGATAAAATATCTCCCCTCAGTTACAAATTTATGTAGTTCCTGATTTTTATCCTATGACCACTACTCTTCCTAACCCAAATTTTTGCTTTAATAGAATGAATATAACATTTTCAGAAGTAAGAGCAAAATTAGGAGAGCTGGTTAAAGCAGTAGTGATCCTCTCCTTCTGTCTTGATATCTCTTTAGCTTTCCCTTGAAGGAGGAGAGGCTGGATCCCAGCTCAGCTTCCTGTCAGGGAGGAATCAATGCCATGACCTCTAGGTGTGGGCATCGGACATTCCCAGACAATGGCTATACACATCTGGCATACTAATAGGTACCAGTTGGCTACTCGGTACCCATCAGCTTGGCATCTTATCCCCACATGCAAAGTTTGCTTTCACGTTTGCCCTGTCAGAATGGAAAGGGATGGGAGTGTATTAGATTCCTGTGGCTGTGGTATAAAGTACCAGAAACTGCAGCTTAAAACAAAAAAAACAGAAATTTATCCTCTTACAGTTTATGGAGGCCAGAAGTCTGAAATCAAGGTGTCAGCAGAGCTGTACCCACTGTGCAGGATCTTGGGGAGATGTTTCCTTGCCTCTTCTAGCTTCTGGGGGCTGTTGCCATCCCTTGGCCTGTTTGGCTTATGGCCACATCACTCTAATTTCTGCCTCTGTCTTCACATTGCCTCCTCTTCTGTCTGTACATTTTCCTCTTCCGTCTCAAACTTCCCTCTTCCTTTCTCTTATGAGGACACTTGCCACTGAATTTAAGGTCCTCCCCTATAAGCCAGGATTATCTCACCTCAAGACCCTGAAATTAATCACATCACCAAAGATCCTTTTTTTCAAATAAGGTAACATTCATGGGCTCCAAGGATTTAATTTGGAGATTTTTTGAGGGGCCATTTTTTTCATCTACTATAGTGAGGGAGAGGTCCTTGCACTGGAATATAGCTTCACACTGCAGGCCCAGCAAGGCCCAGCTCCAACATATTTCTCTATAGGAAAATGGGAGAATCTAAAAGAATCATATGGGAGCCAGCCTGGTGGCACAGTGGTTAAGTTCACACATTCCGCTTCGGTGGCCCAGGGTTCCCAGGTTTGGATCCCGGTTGTGGACATGGCACTGTTTGTCAAGCCATGCTGTGGCAGGCATCCCACATATAAAATAGAAGAAGACAGGCACGCATGTTAGCTCAAGGCCAATCTTCCTCAGCAAAAAGGGAAGGATTGACAGCAGATGTTAGCTCAGGGATAATCTTCCTCAAAATAAAAAGAAAGGAACTTTCCCTTCTCTTGTTGACCTTTGGCCTATGTGAATTTCCAAGTCCTCACAGTAAAGCTAATTTCTTTAATCAAGATCATGCGTTATTTGGAATTAATGGTGGAGATCCAGAAGGGATGCCTATTGCACTACAACATTGCACTGCAACAAATTAGCCCCGGAGACATGTTTTAAACGCTTAACACACACATACAATGCAGTACACACTTATACGTCTAGAATAACATGACTGTGCAGCCCACAGACTTAGGAAAACGACAGTGTGAAAGGAGACACGCAGCATCCTTACATAACCTGAATCTTCAGCAGCCTTAAATCCTTTCCTCTTTCCCAGCCCACTCATGAGGAAGCCATTGTTGCAGGTGGGTTACAACCACCAATTCTAGAGTTTTCCTGCTGTGTAAAACCCAGCCAAAAGCTGACTTCACTATCTCACTTACCTGGAAGTAAAGGATCACAATTAAATCCCACATTCAATCTAACCTGTAAAAAAGTAATTAAGGGTCATTTTGAGTGATAGTTTTATCACTTTGCACAAACTATAAATTAACCCCAGAAAGTAGCTGGAGTCAGAGTAGATGGGAACCAGCACAATGTCTCATCGTCTGAGCACGTGCTCTATAAGCCATTTCTTGGCCACATTTTCACGTACTCTCTGCAAGGAAGGGGCGCTGAGAGATTGTTGGGGTCTTCCCAGTTTGGAGAACATCTCTGAGATTACATATGCACGTGTGTGTGTGTACACATGACCTTGTGTGCATACACACATGCAGATATACACATATATACTTCTGTAACAGTTTAATAGTCAAAGTAAGAAGTATTTGATACAGTTACCTTTTGTTTTTTTAATCAAACCCATCAGGAGAAATGTAAACTCACATGATCTGGAAAGGAAGGAGCCAGTCCAATGAAAAGAGGTTTAAAACTCCTTTTACCTGCCAAGCAGTGAACTGACATGAAACTCTAACAAATTTCCACTAATGGGAGAAATGCCTATGACATGGGAATAATTATCAACATGACCATTTAAAAAATAAGAAAACTGACAGAGTAATTCTCACTTAGTAAGCGGCTGAGCCATGACTTAAGCCCAGGGTCTGTACACACGGATCCCTCACTCATTGTGTCCCTGGCTTTCTTGACCGCATGATTCTCATTTAAATTGTTACATGTTGTAAGAGCATGAGCATAGAATGACTACATTTTTACGGTCACTTAATAAAAATAGTGTTTTTCCAAAGCATTTGAGCTTCTAAGATTCATTTCTAGATGCATAGCAAAAGCAGGAGCACTTGGAGTGTTTGACTCGGGCACAAAAGAAGGATCAGTGGGGACTGTGTGGCCACAACGAATACACATGACTATAGAAGACAGTTATTATATGGTTACCATGTAACAGACACCATGCCTAGTACATTGCATATATCATCTCATTTAATTCTTAAAATGACAATTTAGTGGTCATCAATATCACCTCCATTTTACGTATGAAGAAAAAGATGCTTTATTTTAGGCAAACCATCTAGCTTCAGACAGCTAGCAAATGGAAGAGCCACAGTGGAAGTAGTTTGGTTAAGATGCTATCAACAACCCAGATGACGTCAGAGAGCCAAAGGAAGTGACTCTGGACAAGAAGAGCTTTCAAGACATGGGCAGCATTGTCTTATGAGATTAGCAGAAGTTGAGCCTTTTGCATTAGTGGCTGGTCAGTTGGTTCATGGGCCGTTTGCTCTTTTCACTGACTCATTTAATATTTTCTGTATTGAACCCTGTGAGGAAACAAAAAGTGACATTCTAACTACATTGTAAATATTAGTGGCACAAAGATGAGTCTTTTTCTTTTATTATACGTTATTTTAGAGCATTATGATCTATTCTATTGCGATTAATTATGCCAGTACTGATACAAACCAATACTATGTTCTAGGAAGGAGTTAAATGAGATTTGCCCATACCATACCTGCTCATTCCGGATGATTTTTTCCTTAGTGAAGTATATATCCCTTGCAAGTGTGTTTTATAGAGGCTACATGCAGCATAGAAAACAGAAGTTTAATAAAATAAATTAATAATTAATTATACCAAAATTATTCAAAAATTACTTAAAGGAAATCAAAGACTAAAAAGAAATTATTTTTTTCAGAAGTTTGCTTAATGTCTATTACAAAACGTGTTTATTACAAATAACGGTGTCCTACAAAATAAGAAAGCCTACATTTTCTTAAGAAGATTAGGTATCATGGGAGCTATAATGGAAGAGAAGCATTTCATTTTTTAGATTGAGATCAGTAATCAATGGCTTATTTCCTGTTTTTACAGGTAAATAAAATAATTCCTGTAGTCCAAGAGTTAGGAATGGTTTCAAATTTTAAAATGGTTGAAATACTTAACAGAAGAAAATAATTCATGACACATGAACATTTTATGAAATTCAAATTTTAGTGTCCATAAGTAAGAGTGTTATGAATACAGCCATGCCCGTTCATTTTATGTTGCCTACGACCACTCTCCTGCTGCAATGGCAGAGTTGAGTAGTTGTGACGGAGACAATATGGCCTACAGAGCCTAAAATATTTATTTCCTGACCCTTTACAGAAAAAATTTTCCAACCTCTGGTATAGATGATTGAACCAATTTCCCCAAACAAAAGAAATACAACTACATATCATAATTTTTACAGTGTCTTTAGAGCCCCATACATTCTGTCTCTCTCTGATTCAGTTTTTCCAATAACCTTCAATGAATCACTGATGACTTTAGGGAAAAATTTGAATTCCCAAGCTAGAACTTCAAAACTCCTAAATCTAGCACTAATCAAACCTTCCAGCTGTAGATCCTAAAACTACCAGCTCCTGACAAGTTGTCCTGCTGCTCGTCATCCTCACAAGTCTAGGGGGTTTACCATCCTATCTGTGCTCCTGCAAAGCCCACCCTGTGTCCTCCATCCATGATTCAAAATCTTTCCTGTCCATCGAATCATTGTATTTCACTCTGGTCCAGAATTATGTCTCCTCGTCTTCTATTTCTTAGCACTCATCACAGGTGACATTCTGCCATGTAGCTTTCTTGTCTCATCTTTTTTTTCTTTTTTTTTGCATTAAGGGCTCCAAATGTTAAGCACTATTTTGGAATATTTCACTACTTTTAAAATATGTCCCTCATCTCCAAATTGTTGCATCTTTCTCCCATAATTAGGGGCCACTTCTTTTATAACTTGAGTTCTTTAATTACTGCTCACAGTACTCCTCACAGTGTTTTTCAGGCTGTGGGTGCTTACTTTCTTTTTATTGTATGTAGAATACTCTAAAATAAAAACATGATGTAGAAAACTATGCATTTAAAACCTTTGTTTTAATTCATGAAAGATCCATGAGAAACAGGAACAGAGAGAAAGAGAGAGAGAGCGGTATTTGAAAGCAACACCAGCAAATACCAATGCAACCCCTGGTCTGACATCTTCGTTCCAGCCCCAGTCTCTGGATCTCTGCTGAATGAAATGGTAGCATCAGTGCTGTGGCCATCTGTCCCAATTAACTGAACACTAATGTTCTTGCTGCAGCTGATGGTTGAGACCTCTGTAGCACGATAAAGTGCCTGGAAATTCTATTTGCCATTTTGTGGAAAGGGGTAGGAAATATTGATCAAGGCTATAACATAAGAGCTCATTCACTTCAAAGCAATAGAGGGACATGAAGATAACAAATATTTTCAACTAAAGAATAAAGGGGTTGGTGGTGCATCAGATATGCATAATTATGAACAGTTGCTACTTTCCTAATTGGATGACTGGGAAAAGCTCTTTAGCTGTAGGCATCCAACTGGCAGGGTCAATAATGCTCATTGTGTACACTGAAGTCTGGTGAACAGTCTTTATACTCATAGCTCTTGCTATGTCTCAAAGTACTCACCTTTAGTCTTTCAATAATAAAAGCAAAGCAGCCTTAAATTATATTATGATGAGAAGTGGTAAAGGAACATGTCGGTAGTAGAAGATAGCTTTTTCCTTAAAACTATGACAAATTCAAATCAGCTAATTAAGGCCCAAAAAAGATATCTTGTGTTAGTTCCTGAAGGCACAAGTTTCTGAATTTATATCTACTAAGTATAGTTCATAAAAAATGCTTACTGTAATTTTGGTTCCAATGGATTGAGAGTTATGTATATTTGTACAAAAATATTTTATTTAACTCA
Organism: Equus asinus; assembly: GCF_041296235.1. Taxonomy (NCBI): domain Eukaryota; kingdom Metazoa; phylum Chordata; class Mammalia; order Perissodactyla; family Equidae; genus Equus; species Equus asinus. The sequence continues at coordinate 56,629,120 of NC_091794.1, forward strand.
ATATGCAGGGCTGTCAGAATATTATGTAAGCTGATAAAAATATACTTTGGGTTCATTGAAGCAACAATGGCCAATGAAGCAACTGCCTTTGAAAATTGGACCGAGGCTAGTGATCCGGGGAGAGCACTGGTATTTTCATGGTCCTGTAGAACTGGTCTTCATTTTCTGTGAAATTATCTGGATACTCCTAGTCAATTTCACACAGTCCACTGTGCAGCCTGTAGTTGCCTGTGTCAGCCATCCCACGTTGTTTTTTTATAGCAACTTTCTGTAATGAACTAAGTAGATTTTATCCATCAAAACTCTACCATATAGTAGGGAAAAATGCAACCTTCAGAGTAGGATGAAGACAGCACTTCTTCCAAAACAGTGCTACACTGGAAAAAAAAAAAGAAGACTAGGTTAAGATTTCACTTACTTCTCAGATAACATGCTGCAGCAAAATCAGCAGGGAATTGATGTCTGCCAGGATGTAGTTATGGTGAAAGATATAGATGCTGTAATCTTGTTTCTTTCTAATTGTTCTGTCATTCAAAACATTTGTGTGAAGATTAAGAAAGAAAGAAAAAAAGATGATATGTAAGTTTGGGAAAGGCTGAGATA